>NC_057807.1:593059250-593080933 GCF_018294505.1 Triticum aestivum | reverse complement strand
AGTTTTGTTAGGGTTTGTGACATGCTCAAGAAGATGAGGCGGCGGCGGCTTCTTGAAGATGGAATAAGGTCCTCCCCGCCTAGTCCCCATCCCGGTGATGTTTCAAGCATCGTCGAAAGGCGTGTGGAGGTTTGTCTCCGGCGGATCTCGTGGGATCCCGTCGGCGTTTATCTTCGGTGGATCCGACTGGATCCAGTTTTCGTTCGTCTACGTCTGTGTGTGTGCAGGTTGGATCCTTTCGGTCTATGCTTCTCTTCATTGACGGCGGTTGCTGTTCCGGTGCACTGATCCTATGGGGCCTTAGCACAACGACTTTCCGACTGTCTACTACAACAATGTTTGCCCGGCTCCAATGAGGGAGGGGCGATGACGGCGGTGCACCTTCGGCTCGCTCCAGTGCTTATAGTCGTCGCTAGGTGGTCTACGGACTTGGATGTAAATTTTACTTCTAGTGTTCTTTGTACTACCTTGACAGTTGATGAATAGATCGAAAGTTTTTCGAAAAAAAAATAGCCGCGCAAATAAGCATCCTTTCGTGGAAGCTAAGCAGGATTACTGCTGCGGCTAAGCAGAACTTTCAGCTAATCCTGATTGAGCCGGCTGTGTTTTTTCCACGCCTAACTAATTAGGTTCGTTCTTAGTACTACAAGGTTTTCGCTATCGTCCCGTGCATTATTATAATCACCGGAATAGACCAATCCATCTTCGTACGTACAATCCGCGGCAGGTGTGGCGAGCAATTTCCAAATCATTCAAATTTCCGTACGTACATTCTACTGTATGTGCGGTCGTTCATCTCTGGGATGCAAAATTGACCTCTGTGCGATTATACGGCCGTCTTGACTATCACATCACATGTTTACAACTGTATCTATCAACATTGTAAGGCATTAAGTTCCGACTATAGCATGATTCCACGGATGTGGCAGATACACGTAGGCCCTCGTGGAGAAAAAAGATGAACCGCTGAAAGGGAGTAAAAGAAAGAAAAGAAAAGGTCTTCTTGACTATCACAACTATATGCCGACATTGTACAACGTATTAAGTTCTGACTATAGCATGATTCCATGGATGTGGCAGACACACGTAGGCCTTTGTGGAGAAAAAAGTTGAACCACTGAAAGGGCAAAAAAAATTCTTCACATTGTACAATGCCAGAACCTCATATGTGCGCAGATACATTCGTCCCTATAAACACACGCATATATAACCTACTTCTATAAGCACCTTCGGGATAGTGAGTCGCACCACATATTGAGATTGATGTAACAACATGTTTACTTATGGTGGTATCAATGCAGGGCGAATAGCTCATGTGCGACATCTTTCGTGGGAATTGGAAGGAGTGAGACGTTGTTCGACGGAATGGCTTTGGTGCGACACTTTTGAGCGAGTAAATAGCCCAGACACGACATGGCCCTTAAGCTAAACTGATGCCCTCATTAGCTGTTATGGGCTGGACCCACAACTTATCCACGTAAGCACGGGACCCAGCACTTGTCCAGTAAGCGCGAGACCCACCTCTTCACCCGTGCCCGTCCGCCCGCCGTCGGGACCCACCTCTTCGCCCGTGCCCGCCCGCCCGCCGCTGCCCATTACTTCCCCTTTCCCCATTCTTCCTCTTCTCCGGCAACCTAGTCCAGATGTCCACCTCCTCTGGAACGCACTCAAAATAGTGTCAGTATGGTCCAGTGCCGCTCACAAGATGCCCGTCATGCCCACGCCCAGAGCCTCTGAAACGGTGGGTCAGTAGGACGGATGAGAATGGAAATCTTGAGCGGGAATTTGTGAAGTGCTTGAGCAAATCAATGGCAAGAAGGGATGGCAAGGTTAGATCTCAGTTCTTAGCCCATACTTTCACTGCCGTTTGCTCTGATTTCTCCATATTTTGTTTTTTCCCCTCGAAATTTGAATTTAGGGTTCATGTTGTTGTTTTCAGATCCTGAAGAAATGCACACATTTCGAGTGGATGGATGATTGTGTTGAGAGGATTCAGTTCGAGGGCTATGTTGATTCGAGCGGGGCCGCAACCTGGAAGCTCAATTTGGGCGGGGTGCCGCAGATGGAGAGCTCGGACAGAGGGGCGGGTAGAGTCGTGTCGATGGCGAGCTATGCGCGCAATGCTACCCATGTTGAACCGCACTTGGAGTCTCAACTGACCGAGGAACTAAAGAAGATGAATAAATATCAAATGGAGATGATTGGAACACTCTGCATTGATTGGAACATCAGTTTCCATATAGGCATTTGGATCAGAGATGTTCTCCAACGCCAACATACTGTCAGACTCGATGATGAGTTTAGTGCAATCCAATTTTTCTGCTAGGATCAAACCACTTCAGATAGCCATAACTTCAGTTAACAGAGCGCACAACCCCCAAATTCAGAAAAACAAATCTTGCTGCCGAAAAGATGTTGGGCCGTGAGAAAATAAGTAGGCCCAAATTGAGACAAGCCCACCCGCGTAGGGGCACCATCCCAGTTTTATAGCATAGAGGCACCCATGTTTATAAAAAATGCTTCGACTAAAACCTCAAAATATGGGCCTAGATACATGCATGCACACATGCAGCACACCAAGATATAGTTTTTTTGCAAAAACAAATTGGGTACCCGTACAATTGCATGTCCATAGTGGAATCTACCCCGTTTTATTAGTAACACATAGATCAACTAGATAGAACATCAAGCACGATATATATCAACTGACCAATATCAACTAGATAGGAAAAAACAGATAGAACACATCACAATATAGTAGCATAAGTAGTAGCATTGCATGAGATAGATAGATAGTAGCATAAACGGGTCCCAAGCACGACATACATAGTACCATTACAACTTATATAGAAAGTTCATAGTTCAACCCAACACGACAATAATAAAATGACACCCTAGATAAGATAAAACACCACCGGCCTGCTTGCTTGCTCCAATGACAACTCCTCCATGGCCAACTCCTTCAGTCGTCGTCGTCGGTGGGGTACGGGAGGGTGTGCGTGCGCTCACTAGCGGGGAAGGCGCTGCCAAAGTCAGTGAAGATGTTGTACATGGTGAATGCAATGAACTTGCATACACACCAAAAAAACACGGCCGGGGAGGTAGTAGGCGTCGAAGGGGTTGGTGAACCTCACGATGAGCCCGATAGCATGGCCATTGTTACTGACCTCTTCGACTCAAAGCATGACCAGAGAGCCCCTCGGGAGGTGGCGGTAGCCGGAGGAGAGGAAGAACTCGGTCAGCCCCCTTGCCCTCCTCCACCTCGAGATCGCCCACACCCATAGGGTGTTCTCCACCCGGACTCCGACAGGGTAGAGCCTCTTGGGGAAGGTGGGCGGCACACGGTAGATAGCCCCGGTGAACTGCATGGTGGCTCGATCGGGTTTTATTTGTGGAGAAGAAGGAAGAAGGAGGGCAGATGGGAGAGGAGAGGATGGGGTATGGATGAGGAGGGAGAGGAAGACGATATGTGTGGCTTAAATAGCCCAAGTGCGACGTGGTTTTTGATTTCTTTGAGTGGTTTCACTGGGTGGAATTAATGAGCCCATCGAAGTGTGTACACGAGTGTGGGAAACCAAGGCTGCCATCAAACGCTGGATCAATAGCCAGGATGTGACGCGTCTGTGCCAGCAGTCGCGGGTCAAGGTGTCACGCCTTCCCGTTCTTCTAACCCGTGCATCAATTGCCATGCTGCGACATCCTGCATGCGTCTATGCCGTCGTGGGTCAAGGGGACACGCCTACGCTGTTTTCTTGCGTGTGCCGTTCGTGCATGCATGCATGGCAATGTAGCCTGCTGGCTAGGGCCTGGCTAGAGGAGGCAACGTTCGATACAAAGGTCTAACGTGTGGGATTCTTTTACCAGAGCCCAACGGCTAGCTGCTACGTCTTGAGCTTGCGTTGGTTTTCCTCGAAGAGGAGAGGGTCATGCAGCAAAGTGTAGCCTAAGTATTTCCCTCAGTTTTGAGAACCAAGGTATCAATCCAGTAGGAGGCTCCTCAAAAGTCCCACGCACCTACACAAACAAACTGAGAACTCGCAACCAACGCAATAAAGGGGTTGTTAATCCCTTCACGGCCGCTCGCGAAAGTGAGATCTGATAGATAGATAATAATATTTTTGGTATTTTATGATATAGATGCAAAAAGTAAAGATGCAAATAAAAGTAGATTGAAAGCAAATATGATAAGAGATAGACCCGGGGGCCATAGGTTTCACTAGAGGCTTCTCTCGAGATAGCATAAGTATTACGGTGGGTGAACAAATTATTGTCGAGCAATTGATAGAAAAGCGCATAGTTATGAGATTATCTAGGCATGATCATGTATATAGGCATCACGTCCATAACAAGTAGACCGACTCCTGCCTGCATCTACTACTATTACTCCACACATCAACCGACTCCTGCCTGCATCTAGAGTATTAAGCTCATAACAACAGAGAACGCCTTAAGCAAGATGACATGATGTAGAGGGATAAACACATGCAATATGATATAAACCCCATCTTGTTATCCTCGATGGCAACAATACAATACGTGTCTTGCAACCCTTCCTGTCACTGGGTAAGATCACTGCAAGATTGAACCCAAAGCTAAACACTTCTCCCATGGCAAGAAAGATCAATCTAGTAGGCCAAACCAAACTGATAATTCGAAGAGACTTGCAAAGATAACTCAATCATACATAAAAGAATTCAGAGAAGATTCAAATATTATTCATAGATAAACTTGATCATAAACCCACAATTCATCGAATCTCGACAAACACACCGCAAAAAGAGATTACATCGAATAGATCTCCACAAGAGAGGGGGAGAACATTGTATTGAGATCCAAAAAGAGAGAAGAAGCCATCTAGCTAATAACTATGGACCCGTAGGTCTGTGGTAAACTACTCACAACTCATTGGAGGGGCTATGGTGTTGATGTAGAAGCCCTCTGTGATTGATTCCCCCTCCGGCAGAGTGCCAGCGAAGGCTCCAAGATGGGATCTCACGGATACAGAAGGTTACGGCGGTGGAAATTGTGTTTCATGGTGCTCCTGGATGTTTTCGGGGTCCGTGGATATATATAGGAGGAAGAAGTACGTCGGTGGATGCCAGAGGGGCCCACGAGACAGGGGGGCGCGCCCTACAAGGGGGCGCGCCCTCCTATCTCGTGGGGCCCTTGGAGCTTTCTTGACTTGCACTCCAGGCTCTCCGGATCAGATTTGTTCCAAAAATAACGCTCCCGAAGGTTTCATTCCGTTTGGACTCCGTTTGATATTCCTTTTCTTCGAAATACTGAAATAGGCAAAAAACAGCAATATGGGTTGGGCCTCCGGTTAGTAGGTTAGTCCCAAAAATGATATAAATGTGTAGAATAAAGCCCATAAACATCCAAAAGGGGTAATATAATAGCATGGAACAATCAAAAATTATAGATATGTTGGAGACGTATCAAGCATCCCCAAGCTTAATTCCTGCTCGTCCTCGAGTAGGTAAATGATAAAAAGAGAATTTTTGATGTGGAATGCTACCTAGCATAATTCATAATGTAATTTTCTTTCATTGTGGCATGAATGTTCAGATCCAAATGAATACAAAATAAAAGTTCATATTGACATAGAAATAGTAATACTTCAAGCATACTAATCAAAGTAATCATGTCTTCTCAAAATAACATGGCCAAAGTAAGTTATCCCTACAAAATCATATAGTCTGGTTGTTGCTCTATCTTCATCACACAAAGTATTTAATCATGCACAACCCCGATGACAAGCCAAGCAATTGTTTCATACTTTAATAATCTCAAACTCTTTCAACTTTCACGCAATACATGAGCGTGAGCCATGGACATAGCACTATATGTGGAATAGAATGGTGGTTGTGGAGAAGACAAAAAGGAGAAGATAGTCTCACATCAACTAGGTGTATCAACGGGCTATGGAGATGTCCATTAATAGATATCAATGTGAGTGAGTAGGGATTGCCATGCAACGGATGCACTAGAGCTATAAATATATGAAAACTCAACAAAAGAAACTAAGTGGGTGTGCATCCAACTCGCTTGCTCACGAAGACCTAGGGCACTTTTGAGGAAGCCCATCATTGGAATATACAAGCCAAGTTCTATAATGAAAAATTCTCACTAGTATATGAAAGTGACAACATATGAGACTCTCTATCATGAAGATCATGATGCTATTTTGAAGCACAAGTGTGGAAAAAGAGGTAGTAGCATTGTCCCTTCTCTCTTTCTCTCATTTTTTCTTTTTCTTTTTCTCTTCCTTTTTTTCTATTTTTTCTTTGGCCTTCTTTTTTTTGGCCTTTCTCTATTTTTTTCTTTTTTTTTCTTTTTGTAAAGTCTGAAGTCTCATCCCGACTTGTGGGGGAATCATAGCCTTCGTCATCCTTTCCTCGCTAGGACAATGCTCTAATAATGAAGATCATCACACTTTTATGGATTTACAACTCAAAGCTAGAACAAAATATGACTCTATATGAATGCCTCCGGCGGTGTACCAGGATATGCAATGAATCAAGAGCGACATGTATGAAAATTATGAAGGTGGCCTTGCCACAAATACGATGTCAACTGCATGATCATGCAAAGAGCAATATGACAAAATTAATGTGTGTCATATGAACGGAATGGTGGAAAGTTGCATGGCAATATATCTTGGAATGGCTATGGAAATGCCATAATAGGTAGGTATGGTGGCTGTTTTGAGGAAGGAGTATGGTGGGTGTATGACACTGGCGAGAATTGCGCGGCAGAGAGGCTAGCAATGGTGGAAGGGTGAAAGGGTGCGTATAATCCATGGACTCAACATTAATCAAAAGAACTCATATACTTATTGCAAAAATTTAGAAGTCATCAAAAAGCAAAGCACTACGCGCATGCTCCTAGGGGGATAGATTGGTAGGAAAAGACCATCGCTCGTCCCCGACCGCCACTCATAAGGAAGACAATCAATAAATAAAATTGTGCTCCAACTTCATCACAAAGCGGTTCACCATACGTACACGCTACGGGAATCACAACCCTTAACACAAGTATTTTTCATAATCACCCCAACTAGCATGACTCTAATATTACTACCTCCATATCTCAAAACAATTATCAAGTATCAAGTTGATCATAGCATCTAATTCACTTCCTATGATAGTTTTTATTATACCCAACTTGGATGCTCATCATTCTAGGACCAACTTTTTGAGAATAGCAAATACCATGCTGTTCTAAAAGACTCTCAAAATAATATAAGTGAAGCATGAGAGACTAGCAATTTCTTCAAAATTGTTCCACCGCCGTGCTCTAAAAGATATAAGTGAAGCACTAGAGCAAAAACTATCAAGCTCAAAAGATATAAGTGAAGCACATAGAGTGTTCTAGCAAATTCTAATCAAATAGGCTTCTCCCAAAAGGTGTGTACAGCAAGGATGATTGTGGTAAACTAAAAAGCAAATACTAATATAATACACGATGCTCTAAGCAAAACACATATCATGTGGCGAATAAAAATATAGCTCCAAGTAAAGTTACCAATGAACGAAGACGAAAGAGGGGATGCCTTCCCGGGGCATCCCCAAGCTTAGGCTTGTGGCTACTCTTGAATATCTTGGGGTGCCATGGGCATCCCCAAGCTTAGGCTCTTGCCACCCTTTATTCCATAGTCCATAAAAGCTTTACCCAAAACTTGAAAACTTCACAACACAAAACTCAATAGGAAATCTTGTAAGCTCCGTTAGTGAAAGAAAACAAAACCACCACATAAGGTACTCCAATAAACTCATTCTTTATTTATTTTGGTGTTAAACCTACCGTATTCCAACTTCTTTATGGTTCATAAACTAATTTACTAGCCATAGATGCATTGAAATAAGCAAACAACACACAAAAAACAGAATCTGTCAAAAACAGAATAGTCTGTAGCAATCTGTAACTAACGCAAACTTCTGGAACTCTAAAACTCCTACCAAAATAGGAAGTCTTGGAAATTTTGTCTACTGAATAGTGTCAAAAAGAATCAACGCAAAAGCACGTTCCTGTGATTTAACAAAATTATATTCGTGCGCACAAAGTTTCTATTTTTCAGCAGAATCAAATCAACTATCATCGTAGGTTATCCTATAGGTTCTACTTGGCACAAACACTAATTAAAAGATAAAAAACATCTAAACAGAGGGTAGATGCAAGATTTATTCCTAAACAGGGGCAAAAACAAAAAACATAAAGAAAAATTGGGTTGCCTCCCAACTAGCTATATCGTTTAACGCCCCTAGCTAGGCATAAAAAAGAAGATAGATCTAACTAGTGCCATCCTTGGCACTAGATTCATAAGTAGCACGCATGATAGATTCATAAGGTAATTTGAATTTCTTTCTTGGAAAGTGCTCCATGTCTTTCTTTAAAGGAAATTGGAATCTAATGTTCCTTTCCTTCATATCAATAATCGCACCAATCGTTCTAAGGAAAGGTCTACCAAGAATAATAGGCACTACAAAAAAATACACTTCCGTGATGATACGTGTTTGTCACAGTAGGTCGCATTTTTTGTCATGCATGTACATCCATGACAAATTTATGACAGAATCAAGATAGTCATACCTGTGCTGTCGTAGAAGTGTTCCATGACATTACCAAAATTATCATCACGGAAGTGTCCACTTCCATGACGATAAATCGCGCGTCACAGGACTGCTTTCGTCAACGGTGACCGACACGTGGCATCCACTGTAACGGAACGCCGTTAAGCTATCGGGTCCGGTTTTGGATCTGATAACCCATTAACAGCCCCGACCAATGGGGATTTTCCATGTGTAAAATCATCATTGGCTGGAGGAAACACGTGTCGGCTCACCGTTGAGACAGATGTCATCCACTCATTAGACAGAAGGCGCCTATGATACGTCGACATGTGGCACGGTCCAACAGAGGCCCATTCCTGTGAAAAGGCCGGCCCATTTGACTTGGTCAAAAGGTGGCGGGCCGGCCCACAGAAAGCCTGTTAACGGCTTGTTCGCATATAGCCCATTTATAGCCCGCTAACCGAGGGCCCGTTACGCCCTATCCGAATTAGGCCCAGTAGCATCATCTGGGCCGTCCAATATGATTCAGCCTGTTTTAACTTCCGGCCCATGTGTGTCCCATGACTTCTTTCGGCCCATATGTGGACCTTTGTAACTCTTGGCCCATTAACGGCCCGTCGTGAAACTGGCCCGTAATGAACAGTGTATCACTTTATACCCATTAACGGCCCGTTATTCCATTGGGCCGTTTCCAGCCCAAGTTATATTTCGGCCTTCTCAGGGCCCATTGATTCTTGGGCTCATTTGCAGCATTCGGTTACATATGGCCCGTTACTGTCATTTTCTGCTTGTGGGCCAAATTCAGCCTGTCGTTACAGTCGGCCCATTTGCGGACCATTAATACGTTGGGCCGTTTTCATGTCAAAAAAACCCGTTGGGCTGTTTTCATAGAGTTATCAAATACGGCCTATTAACGGCCCGTTATGGTCCACGAATAGTACGAGCCATGATTGGCGAAATGATGATACGCCCCGTAGAAGGCCCATGGATCCTACGGCCCGTATGAGGCCCATGGATGGTATGGCCCGTAGAAGGCCCATGGACCCTACGTCACGTAGAAGGCCCATTGACCCCTAAGGCCCGTATAGAAGGCCGATGGATCCTACGGCCCGTATAGAAGGCCAATGGTCCTACGGCTGAACGAAGTCCCATGGATCATACGGCCTGCAGGAGGCCCATGGTTACAACAGTCCGTGTGTTGCCATGATTATTTTGGCCTAGTTACCAAAAATAGGCTATTGTGGCCACTAGAAAAACATAGAAAAAGAACTGAAGTGACTACAAGCAAACAACTAAACAAGACAATAAGGAAATAAATAAGGAAGCAATTAAGGCTAGCCTATTATCGCTATTACACATATTACATCCACTGGGCATCAAAGTTCCCCACCAGTGCGAATATAGGGAACAAAGCAGCATATTACATACACTTGGCCGTCAAAATTGGCCACCAGTGCAAATAAACGCGCCAGCAAAACAAGAGCGTAACTAAAACAACTTCAGAAGAGCTCAAGAAACGTTATCCTAGGTATCCACCATGCTGGCAATACGCTTAGCAAGCTGATTAGCTTTGTCCTGTTTGGCGCTAAAATCCTCCAACGCTTGCTGTTGCACCAGAAAGTATGCATCTGAATGCTCCAGGGACTTCCGTAGTCCTTCCGCTTCTTGTCGCAGCACAGCTGATCGATGTCTTTCAGCTTGTAGTTGAGACTCAAGAAACCGAACTGATTCAGACAGTGAGTTTGAATAGCTTGTGCATGCGGTAGTGGCCAGTAACTCGAGCACTAAACCAAGACAAGACTTTGGGGTTGTCTCGCTATCTTCAAGATAGTCTTCCTTAGCTGTTTTATCAGCTTTGTTGGAGACCAACAAGGATGTGTCACTATCCTAAACCTTATCTGCATTACTTCCTTTACCATTGCTTAATAAGACACTCTTCCCCAATATTCTGTCAGCATTCTAAAAGAAGAAACAAGCAGACACATAACAAGTTTAGCATGTACTAGTATATGAAACTCATTTCGGTGAACCAGTTCATTAGTAAGGTGGACAGGATTAAACTACCAAGTCTTCTATTGCCGAGTACTAGTACATAATAAAAGCATCAAATAAACATATATCTATGTCCTATGGTCACTGCATTGTCTTGCCAAATCAAAATAAAGACACGGTTCAAATCATATCAGTTCAAGACAAAGCAGCAGTGAAAGAATACAAAGCGTGGGAAACTACACGGCACAACAAGATTTCAGATGGGTACCATGGGTCTACATGTACAACAACACTATTGGCTCTGTTGCGATGCTAGTAATGTGCATGATATGAAATTCAACTATATACACAATTGAAATTGAAATCAACAGAGCTATTGATAAGAGCAAACCTGTTAAAGAAACATGCGTGAACATACCTGCTGTGCCATTGGAGTTTCGATTGGATCCTTCAATTTAAAAATAAGTTCGTATCAGTAAATACAGTGATACAAGAGCAAAGCAATCATAGTTAAAAAATGCGCCCCTAAGCGAGCGCTTAAGCGCGCCTAGGCTCTAGGTGTTGGCAAAACGCATTGCGCATAACTATGCATAATCTATGCATAACTGCGCATAAGCATGCGCTTTGGTCAGTAAAGCGCAAGGAGGTGGCAAAACGCACAATTAACGCCTAGCGCTTTTTTGAACTATGATAGCAATGGAATCTTAAATTAGAACAGTTGTTCTTCAGGTTTAGGCACTTGTTCTACATGAACAGAGTACAGTAAGACGCAAGAATAAAATACTTAAAAATAGAAAATGAGCTCATAGACCTTACCACATTCTTGGTTCGGGACCAGTACAGAACAAGGCGTTCCCAGTCATCGTCCAGTAAATGTGTCTCAGGAGAACGTAAGGGAATTTGATGAGTTTCTTTGCCGGTGAAGTACGTTTTCTTCAGGTAATTCCGATACTGCCACCAAGCATTCTTGAAGATAGCAGAGGTATTAGCACAGGTTACCTCATCCTGAGTTTCCAAATCAGTCCTTCTCTATAGAGAAAAATGGGAAAATTTGCTGTATTATAACCATCATGGAGGTAGGATGTATGGGACGAAGCAAACTAATTGCCATGAATAACATTACTTACACATAACTCCTGGACAAACACCTGCAACTGGCATTTTCCTTCATCTTCAGTATAATATTTCCAAGATAGGAAGATACGCACATACGATTTAACAACATCAAATGCTATAGATGCTAAACTACGACTGGCTGGTTGTGCTTCCTCCATAGGAATAGGCGTACTAACTGGTGGAGTTGGGGTTCGCCGTGATAGTACTGGACCTTTGGGCACTGGAGCTGCCTTACTAACTGTTGTTGTTTGGGAGCTCTATGGTGGAGATGGTGCTGTGTCAACAGGAACTGGGTTACTATCGGCTGGGGTTGGGGTTAGATTGGGTGAAGCTGGTTCTCTGTCCATCGCAGTAGGGGTACAATCTGCGAGAGTTTGGGTTATGTGTGGTAGGGCTGGTTCTTGTGCATGTACAACCGGGGTGCTATCTCCACCAAGAGGTAGCATTGTTTTATTTGAAGACCGTGTTTTTATTCCGCTAGATACTGGCATCACCCGCTCCAATTCAAATGGCTGATAAACAGGAAACATAGTTGAATGTACAGACATTGTATGAGAGACAGATGCAATAGATAGTGTGGAAAAAAGAGGACATGAAATAGTTGACATGTATATTGTTTAACTAAAATGGATAGCATGACATAATTTCACATATATGATGTCTATCTAAACTGGATAGCATAGCATAACATAATTCAAAGATATGATGAATAACTAAACAGGATCGCTTGACATAATTCACCTACATGTTATCTAAGTAATCAGGATCGCATCATTTAATTCACATATGTGATTTATATGCTAAACAGAGGGCATTCGATATGATGTCTGAACTCTTAACATGGTGTTGAATATTGTGTATATGATGTCTAAACAATGCAATGCAAGATACCGTTGATGTCTATAGCACAACCTTCTTCTTGTAGACTTTGTTGGGCCTGCAAGCGCACAGGTTTGTAGGACAGTAGCAAATTTCCCTCAAGTGGATGACCTAAGGTTTATCAATCCGTAGGAGGCATAGGATGAAGATGGTCTCTCTCAAACAACCCTGCAACCAAATAACAAAGAGTCTCTTGTGTCCCCAACACACCCAATACAATGGCAAATTGTATAGGTGCACTAGTTCGGGGAAGAGATGGTAATACAAGTGCAAAATAGATGGTAGATATAGGTTTTTGTAGTCTGAAAATATAAAAACAGCAAGGTAACAAGTGGTAAAAGTGAGTGTAAACGGTATTGCAATGATAGGAAACAAGGCTAGGGTTTATACTTTCACTAGTGCAAGTTCTCTCAACAATAATAACATAGATAGATCATATAACAAGCCCTCAACATGCAACAAAGAGTCACTCCAAAGCAACTAATAGCGGAGAACAAACGTAGAGATTATGGTAGGGTACGAAACCACCTCAAAGTTATTCTTTCGGATCGATCTATAAAAGAGTTCATACTAGAATAACACCTTAAGACACAAATCAACCAAAACCCTAATGTCACCTAGATACTCCATTGTCACCTCAAGTATCCGTGGGCATGATTATACGATATGCATCACACAATCTCAGATTCATCCAACCAACATAAAAGTACTTCAAAGAGTGCCCCAAAGCTACTACCGGAGAGTCAAGAACGTGTGCCAACCCCTATGCATAGGTTCCCAAGTGTCACGAAACCCGCAAGTTGATCACCAAAACATACATCAAGTGGATCAATAGAATAACCCATTGTCACCACGGTTATCCCACGCAAGACATACATCAAGTGTTCATAAAAGACTCAATCCGATAAGATAACTTCAAAGGGGAAACTCAATTCATCACAAGAGAGTAGAGGGGGAAAAACATCATAAGATCCAACTACAATAGCAAAGCTCGGGATACATCAAGATTGTGCCATAGAGGAACACGAGAGAGAACACGAGAGAGAGAGATCAAACACATAGCTACTGGTCAATACCCTCATCCCCGAGGGTGAACTACTCCCTCCTCGTCATGGATAGCGTCGGGATGATGAAGATGGCCTCTGGTGATGGGATACCCCTCCGGTAGGGTGCCGGAACAGGGTCCCGATTGGTTTTTGGTGGCTACAAAGGCTTGCGGCGGCGAAACTCTCGATCTATCTTCTGTTCTGGAAGTTTTAGGGTACGTAGGTATATATGGGTGCAGGGGGTACATCGGTGGACCTCCGGGCTACTCACGAGGTAGGGGACGCGCCCAGGGGGCGCCCTCCACCCTCGTCGGCAGCCCGGGACTCCCCTGGCGTGCACTCCAATCCCATCAGGTTGGTTTCCTTCCAAAAATAACTTCTCCGGTTGAATTTGTTCCGTTTTGACTCCGTCTGATATTCCTTTTCCTCGAAACACTGAAATAGGCATAAAACAGAAAATCTGGGTTGGGCCTCCGGTTAATAGGTTCGTCCCAAAAACAATATAAAAGTGGATAATAAATCCCAATATTGCCTAAAACAATAGATAAAGTAGCATGGAGCAATCAAAAATTATAGATACGTTGGAGACATATCAAGCATCCCCAAGCTTAATTCCTGCTCGTCCTCGAGTAGGTAAATGATAAAAAAGAATTTTTGATGCGGAGTGATACTTTGGCATAATTTCAATGTAAATCTTCTTAATTGTGATATGAATAATCAGATCCGAAAGATTCAAGACAAAAGTTCATATTGACACAAAAATAATAATACTTCAAGCATACTAATCAAAGCAATCATGTCTTCTCAAAATAACATGGCAAAAGAAAGTCCATCCCTACAAAATCATATAGTTAGGCTATGCTTCATTTTCTTCACACAAAGATGTTCCCAACTTCTATACCCCGGATGACAAGCCAAGCAATTGTTTCATACTTAAATAATCTCAAACTTTTTCAACCTTCGCGCAATACATGAGCGTGAGCCATGGATATAGCACTATGGGTGGAATAGAATATGATGATGGGGATTGTGTGGAGAAGACAAAAAAAGGAGAAAGTCTCACGTTGACGAGGCTAATCAACGGGCTATGGAGATGCCCATCAATTGATGTCAACATGAGGAGTAGGGATTGCCATGCAACGGATGCACTAGAGCTATGAATGCTCTACAAAAGAAAACTAGTGGGTGTGCACCCAACTTGCTTGCTCACGAAGACCTAGGGCATTTGAGGAAGGCTATCGTAGGAATATACAAGCCAAGTTCTATAATGAAAAAATCCCACTAGCATAAAAAAGACAACTTATGAGACTCACTACATGAAGAACAAGGTGCCACTTTGAAGCACAATATATGAGACTCACTACATGAGAAACAAGGTGCTATTTTGAAGCACAAGTGTGGAAAAAAGAGATAGTAGCATTGCCCTTTTTTTCTTTTTTTTTGGGCCTTTCTTTTTTTTCTTTTTGGACTTTCTCTTTTTTTGGGCAATGCTCTAATAATGATGATCATCACACTTCTATTGATTACAACATAAGGATTACAACTCGAAACTTACAACAAGATATGACTCTATATGAATGCCTCCGGCGGTGTACCGGGATGGTGCAATGAATCAAGAGTGACATGTATGAAAAATAATGCATGGTGGCTTTGCCACAAATACGATGTCAACTACAAGATCTTGCAATGGCAATATTACAAAAGTAATGTATGTCATGATGATGATGATGGAAGTTGCATGGCAATATTATCTCGGAATGGCTATGGAAATGCCATAATAGGTAGGTATGGTGGCTGTTTTGAGGACGATATAAGGAGGTTTATGTGTGATAGAGTGTATCGTATCACGGAGTTTGGATGCACCGGCGAAGTTTGCACCAACTCTCAAGGTGAGAAAGGGCAATGCACGGTACCGAAGAGGCTAGCAATGGCGGAAAGGTGAGAGTGCGTATAATCCATGGACTCAACATTAGTCAAAAGAACTCATATACTTATTGCAAAAATTTAGAAGTCATCAAAAATTCAAGTACTACGCGCATGCTCCTAGGGGGATAGATTGGTAGGAAAAGACCATCGCTCGTCCCCGACCGCCACTCATGAGGATGCACAAGCCAGGTACACTTCATGTTTCAAATTTGTTACACAACTTTAACCATACGTGCATGCTACGGGATTTGCAAACTTCAACACAAGTATTTCTCAAATTCATAATCACCCAACTAGCACGACTTTGATATTATCACCTCCATATCTCAAAACAATTATCAAGCATCAAACTTATCTTAGTATTCAATTCACTCAAAAGAAAGTTTCACATATCTTGAATACCAAGTATATTAACATTAAGCAAACTACCATGCTATTAACGACTCTCAAAATAATCTAAGTGAAGCATGAGAGATCAATAGTTTCTTTAAAAAAATCCACCACCGTGCTCTAAAAGATCTAAGTGAAGCACTAGAGCAAAAATTATCACGCTCAAAAGATATAAGTGAAGCACAATGAGTAGCTAAATAATTATGCAACTAAATGAAGGCTCTCTCTCATTAAAGAATTTCAGATATTGATATTTTATTCAATCAGCAAGCAAAACAAAATAAATGACATTTCAAGGATAGCACAACTCATGTGAAGAAGCAAAAACTTAGGCTCAACCGATACTAACCGATAGTTGTTGAAGAAGAAAGGTGGGATGCCTACCGGGGCATCCCCAAGCTTAGATGCTTGAGACTTCTTGGAATATTATCTTGGGGTGCCTTGGGAATCCCCAAGCTTGAACTTTTGTGTCTCCTTAATTCCTCTCATATCATGGTTTCTCTTTTATAAAAATCTTCATTCACAACAAACTCAACAAGAACTCGTGAGATAGGTTAGTATAAACCAATGCAAAACCTTATCATATTCTACTGTAACAAATCACTTAAATTATTATTCAACATTGCATACTAAATGCCTCTGTACATTTAATACTCCTATCCTCAAATAGAATCATTAAACAAGCAAACATATGCAAACAATGCAACCATAACAGCAATCTGCCAAAACAGTACAGTCTGTAAAGAAAGCAAGAGTATCAATACTTCCCTGACTCCAAAAATTATGAACTAAAATTCCCACTGTAATAAATTTATCAGATCTCAATATTCATAAAGATTCAACGTTAGACCATGCTCTGACTTTTCTAGGGAATTTTTGCAACAGCGGTAAACTTTCTGTTTTTAAACAGCAACATGCAAACTAGCAAAATAAGCATGGCAAAGGCTATCCTTGACTTTTTTTATTGAAACTAAAGATGAAAAACATTATTCTAACTAACAGCAAGCAAAAACAAACAAAATAAAATGACGCTCCAAGCAAAACACATATCATGTGGTGAATAAAAATATAGCTCCAAGTAAAGTTAACGATGAACGAAGACGAAAGAGGAGATGCCTTCCGGGGCATCCCCAAGCTTAGTTGCTTGGTTGTCCTTGAATATTACCTTGGGGTGCCTTGAGCATCCCCAATCTTAGGCTCTTGCCACTCCTTATTCCATAGTCCATCGAATCTTTACCCAAAACTTGAAAACTTCAACCACACAAAACTCAAAACAAAACTTGTAAGCTCCGTTAGTATAAGAAAATAAAACAACCACTTAGGTACTGTAATGAACTCATTCTAAATTCATATTGGTATAATATGTACTGTACTTCAACTTCTCTATGGTTCATACCCTCTGATACTACTCATAGATTCATCAAAATAAGCAAACAACACATAGAAAACAGAATCTGTCAAAAACAGAACAGTCTGTAGTGATCTGTATAAAACGTATACTTCTGGAACCCCAAAAATTATGAAATAAATTGATGGACCTGAGTAATTTGTCTATTAATCATCTGCAAAAATAATCAACCTAAAATCACTCTCCAGTAAAAAATGGCAGCTAATATCATGAGCGCTAAAGTTTCTGTTTTTTACAGCAAGATCACATAAACTTCACCCAAGTCTTCCCAAAGGTTCTACTTGGCACTTTATTGAAACAAAAGCTATAAAACATGATTACTACAGTAGCATAATCATGTGTACACACAAAAACAGTAAGGATAAATATTGGGTTGTCTCCCAACAAGCGCTTTTCTTTAATGCCTTTCTAGCTAGGCATGATGATGACAATGATGCTCACAAAAAGGATAAGAATTGAAACATAACGGGAGCATCATGAAGCATATGACTAGCACATTTAAGTCTAACCCGCTTCCTATGCATAGGGGTTTTGTGAGCAAAAAACTTATGGGAACAATAGTCAACTAGCATAGGAAGGTAACACAAGCATAGCTTCAAGAATTTAAGCAAATAGAGAGGAAACATGACATTATTGCAATTCCTATAAGCATATGTTCCTCCCTCATAATAATTTTCAGTAGCATCATGAATGAATTCAACAATATAACCAGCAACTAAAACATTCTTTTCATGATCTACAAGCACAGAATTTTTAATACTCTCCACATAAGCAAACTTCTTCTTTATAGCATACGTAT
The DNA here is from genome assembly GCF_018294505.1 of Triticum aestivum. Taxonomy (NCBI): domain Eukaryota; kingdom Viridiplantae; phylum Streptophyta; class Magnoliopsida; order Poales; family Poaceae; genus Triticum; species Triticum aestivum. The sequence continues at coordinate 593,062,804 of NC_057807.1, read as the reverse complement.
CATCACAATAATCATCATAAATAGGAGGCATGCTTTCATCATAGTAAATTTGCTCATCAAAGCTTGGGGGGCAAAAAATATCATCTCCATCAAACATAGCTTCCCCAAGTTTGTGGCTTTGCATATCATTGGCATCATGGATATTCAAGGAATTCATACTAACAACATTGCAATCATGCTCATCATTCAAAGTTTTAGTGCCAAACATTTTAAAGATTTCTTCTTCTAGCACTTGAGCACAATTATCCTTTCCATCATACTCACGAAAGATATTAAAAAGGTGAAGCGTATGAGACAAACTCAACTCCATTTTTTTAGTTTTCTTTGATAAACTAAACTAGTGCTAAAACAAGAAACAAAAAGATTCGATTGCAAGATCTAAAGATATACCTTCACTTACCTAGCCTCCCCGGCAACGGTGCCAGAAAAGAGCTTGATGTCTACTACACAACCTTCTTCTTGTAGACGTTGTTGGGCCTGCAAGTGCACAGGTTTGTTGGACAGTAGCAAATTTCCCTCAAGTGGATGACCTAAGGTTTATCAATCTGTAGGAGGCGTAAGATGAAGATGGTCTCTCTCAAACAACCCTGCAACCAAATAACAAAGAGTCTCTTGTGTCCCCAACACACCCAATACAATGGCAAATTGTATGGGTGCACTAGTTCGGCGAAGAGATGGTAATACAAGTGCAAAATAGATGGTAGATATAGGTTTTTGTAATCTGAAAATATAAAAACAGCAAGGTAACAAATGGTAAAAGTGAGCGTAAACGGTATTGCAATGATAGGAAACAAGGCCTAGGGTTCATACTTTCACTAGTGCAAGTTCTCTCAACAATAATAACATAGATAGATCATATAACAAGCCCTCAACATGCAACAAAGAGTCACTCCAAAGCAACTAATAGCGGAGAACAAACGTAGAGATTATGGTAGGGTACGAAACCACCTCAAAGTTATTCTTTCGGATCGATGTATAAAAGAGTTCGTACTAGAATAACACCTTAAGACACAAATCAACCAAAATCCTAATGTCACCTAGATACTCCATTGTCACCTCAAGTATCCATGGGCATGATTATACGATATGCATCACACAATCTCAGATTCATCCAACCAACATAAAAGTACTTCAGAGAGTGCCCCAAAGCTACTACCGGAGAGTCAAGAACGTGTGCCAACCCCTATGCATAGGTTCCCAAGTGTCACAAAACCCACAAGTTGATCACCAAAACATACATCAAGTGGATCAATAGAATAACCCATTGTCACCACGGTTATCCCACGCAAGACATACATCAAGTGTTCATAAAAGACTCAATCTGATAAGATAACTTCAAAGGGGAAACTCAATTCATAACAAGAGAGTAGAGGGGGAAAACATCATAAGATCCAACTACAATAGCAAAGCTCGGGATACATCAAGATCGTGCCATAGAGGAACACGAGAGAGAACACAAGAGAGAGAGAGAGAGAGAGAGAGAGAGATCAAACACATAGCTACTGGTACATATCCTCAGCCCCGAGGGTGAACTACTCCCTCCTCATCATGGATAGAGTCGGGATGATGAAGATGGCCTCCGGTGATGGGATCCCCCTCCGGCAGGGTGCCGGAACAGGGTCCCGATTGGTTTTTGGTGGCTATAGAGGCTTGCGGCGGCGGAACTCCCGATCTATCTTCTGTTCTGGAAGTTTTAGGGTACGTAGGTATATATGGGTGCAGGGGGTACGTCGGTGGACCTCCGGGCTGCTCACGAGGGGCGCGCCCTCTACCCTCGTGGGCAGCCCGGGACTCCCCTGGCATGCCCTCCAAGCCCATCAGGTTGGTTTCCTTCCAAAAATAACTTCTCTACTTGATTTCGTTCCGTTTTGACTATGTCTGATATTCCTTTTCCTCGAAACACTGAAATAGGCATAAAACAGCAAATCTGGGTTGGGCCTCCGGTTAATAGGTTAGTCCCAAAAATAATATAAAAGTGGATAATAAAGCCCAATATTGCCTAAAACAGTAGATAAAGTAGCATGTAGCAATCAAAAATTATAGATACGTTGGAGACGTATCAACCATATGCATGATATGAGCAGTATAACCGTGCGAAGTTAGAGCATACACCTCAGTGGGGGAATAGGACTGATCATCTGTCTCTGAATCCATCTCTGAGGAGCTATCGGGACCCAACAAGAGATCTGCTTCGACAGGTAGCACTGTCTGCTCTGAAGGCCTTGTTTTCACTCCAGATTTTTCCATCTCCCACCCAAATGGCTGATTCACAGGAAGAGTAGTTTAATGTACAAACATTGTCGACAAATGGAAATGTAATGTAGAAAAGGATGGGCAAGATATCATTCAAATATATGATGCCTGGTTAAACAGGATGGCATTGCACATTTCACATATATTATGGCTGGCTAAAAGACATGAGACTGCATAATTCCCATATATGATATAGAAACTAAACAGATGGCATTACAGAACATGTCTAAACTAAGCAGATGACATATATGATGTCAAAAGTAGACACTGCAAGGCAACATATGCATGATATGACTAACATCATCATGCCAAGGTAGAGCAAACACCTTGGGGGGTAAATAGGAGTGGTCAGCGGCGTCTAAATACGCCTCAGAACAGATATCTTCCTCTGGATTACAATCTGGAGAGGGGTGGGGAGGGTTTGTCATTGAACCCACCATGGAGCGATGTCTGCATGACATTGTATTGCCGCGCAAAACTCTTCTCTTTTTCTCTACATGTTCAGCATGACTGTGTACAATATCTGACATGCATACGAAAAAAATATGGTGAGATTATGTAAGGAGAGCATGCAGAAATTTAGAGTGATGGTAACAACCAGTGGATCGACGTTTTTCAGTTGAATCAAAATAGCTCTAATGGATCGACGTGAATGTATAGTAATAACTGACGCAACAAGTGTACAACCTCTTTGCCGTAGCCGTGTCGACCTCAGCATCATTGGATTGGTCACTGAACCAGTTGAGGCAGAGGTGGCTGTCGGAGGTGTGGAGGAAGATCTGAGGAATCTGTAGACGGCGTCCAGGGCACTGCTTTGTTGTGATGGATCGTTCTGTCGTTGGAGCAGCTCCGGTGAGCCGTAAGACGTCAAGGCTGAAGCAGCACAAGACAGACATCGTCAATCTCAAGTGGGATTCTAATAGCATCTCCAATAGATGATGAAAAATGGATGTAAAATTAACATCACCAAAAACCACCTGACTACAACAGATGAGGTAAAAACTGTTGACTCTAAACTTAACTATCAAAACTGAAATTAACTATGGAATCTGAATGGTACTGTCGAAACTGAACGCAATGGTAGCAGAGAGACACTTGACATGTAGTTTAGGGAGGGCCTGCAGTTCATCTTCAACCTGCACACCCCTGAGCCGCCTGCCACCACCGGCCGAACCGCCGGCCCCAGCGCCGCCCCGAAACAACTCGCCACTGCCGCCCCGGCCAGCCCTCTAGCCCCCCACCCTGAACCCTAAGATAGATAGTGGGGTACCTCTCCGGCGAGCCCCCGTCCCTGCTGCAGG
>NC_057807.1:593055780-593058854 GCF_018294505.1 Triticum aestivum | reverse complement strand
TGTGTCTTAATTAGAGCAGAGTAGCAGCACGAGTGAGAGGGAGAGCAGCAGCAGCAGCAGCTGAGCGAGCGAGCGATCGAGCGAGAGCCGAAGCAGCAGCAGCAGCGCGAGCGAGCGAGTGAGAGCCGGAGCAGCAGCAGCAGCGCGAGCGAGCGAGCGAGAGCCGGAGCAGCAACAGCAGATCCGGCTGGTATGGCCGCCGCTGCCGAAGGGGCCTCGCACTGGGGGAGAGCCGCCGTGGAGATGTCACCCGCGACGCCGGCTTCAAGGCAGCCGGTCCATGGCTGTGCGGGATGGAGCACCGTCGGTGCCAGGAGGTCGAGTTAAGGAGAAGGTGCAATGCGATGAGTGTACAACCTCTATGGTGGCGCCGAGTAGACCTTGGCTTCGTCCGAGGAGTCGGTGAGGATGTTGCGGTTCCGGTGGAGCAGGTTAAGGCGGCGCTGTGGGGATGGAGCAGCCGCGATAGACGAGGCGATCGTCGGAGCAGCTCCTTGGAGGTGGAGGACGGGGCGGCTGAACCGGCGGGACGGCCAGATGGACGACGGATCCTCATTCGGGGAGGTGGACGAGGGACGTTGAGCTGTTGCGGTGGACGACATCGTCGGGGAAGAGGCTTCGGCTGGGCAGCGGTGACGTGGCGGACGGAGGAGGGTGGGGTTTTGCGGCTGGAGCGGAGAGGTTATGGCGGCCTGGGATTTTGAATGGTGAAAAGGGGGCGATGGAAGGGGGTGAAGCATGACTTAGGGACGCGCTTGTCCAAAATGTAGGGTGTGTTACAAAAGTACCCCCCACCGATTTGAACTAGCGGCCCTTTTGGCTCGGGGTTAGAAGGGGGATTTTGCGTGTCGGGATTTGGCAGCTGGAGGGAGTTTTCGCGCGCGTTGTAATTTCGGGATAGCAAGGTGCGGGTTGTGAAGGCGCCAGTTTTGGGAGCACGATATCTGAATTTTCGGGATATAACAAGATGCGGGTTGAATTTTAGCGACAAGCCTAACGTGTAGTAATATTGTACTTTTTTTGACTGCATAGTAATATTGTACTTGTACGTATCAAATCAATTCGCACTTCCCTCAACCAAAAAGAAAACGAAAAAAATAAAACTATTCACACCACACAAAGAGAGAGTCTTGCCCCATTTTACTATACAAATGCTATTCAAAGCTACTCCCTCCTTACATCTATATAGGGCCTAATGCGTTTTTCGATGCTAACTTTGACCAAATATTAGAGCAATGATATATGACATGCAACTTACACAAAGCACACCGTTAACTTCGTCTGTGCAAGGTTCTTTCAATGATATAATTTTCACATTGTGCATGTCATGTACTATTAATCTTGTCAATAGTCAAAGGCGGCCTTAAAAATCTCATTACGCCCTATATAGATGGAAGGAGGGAGTATGAATCCATGTTATGTCTGATTAATTTTTTTCGCTTTGCTGTATAATGCATGTAACCTACTCATACCAACATTTTAGTGCATTCCAAATGTCTATACTACTGCTGCAATTCGAACTAAATTTGAATTCGTTTCTCTATTTCAATAAGAATCTACAATCATGATTGTTGCCAACTTCAACCATCATAGTTTCCTTGCTATCCGCCAGATATAAATCGGACGGCCTACAATGCAAGATGGCAGGCACACCATGATCAACAACTCCGTTTTTTATAAGAGTAGAGATAAAATATATTAAATGTAGTATAACATGTTCATAAACACACCATATGTATCACCGTTATATATATTCACACATACGTCAGTTTAAAACACTATGATAAATTCTTCAAATATCCGAATTCGCTTTTTATAATGAAGTATATATGATCTCTATTCGTCTTTTACACCCACACAACCCTCTTATCTTTGTAGCTAGTGCTAACTTTCTCTTGTGCATGCACACGCCCGCATCCCTCTCACCCTCCCTCAGCATTCTCTAGCTCCATCGCGCAAATTCGTCTTTTCACTTTAGGTCGTTCACCCACGGTGTGTGTAGGCCCCCCAGCTCCTTCTTTACGGCACACATCGATCGATATGCCTCTCTAGCCAGGTGTGCCTAGCACAAACACAAGCTTCCCATCTTCTCTTGTCACCATCCATGCCTCACTCCCACCACTCTTTTCATCGTTCTCGTACTCACACACTCCTCCCCGCTTGATATAGTATGCCTCTCGTACCACCTCCTACATGCATCCCTCTATATCTATCCTTCTCCTCATGCCTCGTTTGCTTCTAACACACACATGCATGTATACCGATCGATCTCCCAACATATACCTGGATCGACTTTAACTACCCCCCCCCATCGATCGACGTACCTCACAAGTTATGTCTCTCCTTTCTCTAACAAAGGGCGATTGATCTTCCTATGTAGTTATGTCTGCTTACCACAGCCACATCGTCCCCCCTCATTATTCGTGCATGCCTCCCGACCCATCTCTCACACGCATGTGCACAGACAACAAGTAGCCATCTCCTCTCTTATTGATATTGCGGGCGTGCCCTCCGTTTGTCTAGCAAGCCTATCCCACCATTTATTGTTAGAAGCAACTCCACTACCACCCCCTCCAACACTCTAGCTCTATCTCTCTCCCAACCTTATTCCTATCATGCACATATGCATGGATGTCGATCGATCTCCCTTAATACATGAGGCAGATCGATCTCCTTAATACATGAGGTAGGCCTCTCTCCTCCTCCACACATATACCAGCCATTGTACCTCTATAGTTAATTGGGCCTCCCTCTTCCCCCACCACACACCGATAGTCGAGCGCTGCAGGTAGGTATCCATGCCACAGAGACAAACTGCACATGTCCCCTCTCACGTTCCAGTAGGCCAGCCACTTTATATCTTTGACGTGGGCACACACAAATTCGATGGCACTCTTTATCGATCGCGCGCACACACACACACACATCATCCCTCTTTTCGATTCTATGGACAACTCAAGCCGGTGATACCTCCACTCTCTTCTCGTGGATCGCCCCCTCTATATATATGTTATATCCAGTACTCTATTTCACACACATTGCATATGTTACATTTTTTGATTGAACCCCCCCCC
>NC_057807.1:593042043-593055608 GCF_018294505.1 Triticum aestivum | reverse complement strand
AAAACTCTCAAGAACCCACACACTATATCTCTCTAGGTTTGTATCTCTCTCACGCAACCCCACATAGGAGGTGTACGTATACAAGAAGAGAATAGGTGCACCGTGCACGTACTCACGCTTCGTGCCCCGCCACACTCGCGTGGGTACACGGTGGAGCTCATTTCTTTACGAAATGGCAGCCCGCATGCTAATTTAAACGCCTGTAGTGGTTGTTTACCTAGGGAGGTCGTGTACCACGCCTGCACGAAACAAAGTTCGACTTGACGCATTGCCGCGTTATTTTTAAATAAAGTTATAGCGCTCAATGGCACGTACACAGAATATAAAACGATTTTTATGGAGAAAAAGGTAGTCCGCTCACTATATACAATGGAGCCTTGCGTGTCTAGTTTGTCGCTCTTCAGAGTATCTCACACAAGGCTGCGGTGGCCTCTCTCTCTCTCACCGTTGGTCACTGATCCGGCCGCATCCCGTCCGCCGGGGGAAAGGGAGGAAGTGCATCGTTTCGCTGTTCGATGGCGCCGAGGCAGCATGTCTCGATCTGCAGTACACGTCGTTCTCTCTGACCAAGCTCTGGCGCGGCAGGGCCTATGCCACCTGCTTGCAGATTCTACCTGCCGCCGCTCACCTAGTTACATCCCGACGACCTCCAGGTATCCCCTCCAGCCTTGCTCCATTGCCCGTCTTCCCACGTTGCTGCATGTGGATCTTCCATAGTTCTTTGCCCAAAACGTAGCTCGTCCAGCGTACTTTCCATATTGCATTCTCGTCCTCACACCGTTTTAGACAAACACAACCGTGTTGTTATCTTCCCTTAGGGAAAGGAATATGCTTCTTTTTTGTCGTCGCATGTGTCATCAACTGTTATTGGCCAGTAATTGTTTCCTTTCTACCTCTTTTTTGCAAACAGGGCTATCCATTTCACCTCGTTGCTATTGCGACATTTTGGTGAACTGCACAAATCACTTTTTTCTTAAGAGTGTTTTGTGCAATTGTACTAAAATGTCACATGGGCAACGTCTCTACATTTCAGTGTGACTACACAAAGGGACATTGGTTTTGCTCTATCCTCCTCATCCAACTCCGAGCCTAATCTTCTCCAACTAATTAGTCTTAAAAGAGACTGGAAAGGTGACCGGCTTCTATTTATGTGTTTATTGTTTCATCAACAGTCCTCTATTATCGTAATCACACTTAATATCTTTGGAACAGGGACGCTCAGCTCTATTTTAGTGGAACTGCACAAAATGATCGGAATGTTACATGCTCCAGGCAGCTACTTTTTTCCCAACATGCCATGTTGATTTAGACAGAGTTGGGGGACGTTGCTGCCAATGAAAGCATGGATCAATTTTAATTTAACATCTTCTCACAACTTTGTCTTCAGTTGTGATGTAATTATTAGCTCTGATCTGCTAATAATTGACATGCATTAGAAAGGGAGTTAGTTTTTTATTGTTTCCGAAAGAGCATCGATGACAAGACACGTGAAACAGAAGCTGAAAGCTCACACCATTGCACAATTTCATGTCTCACTGGAAAATTATTTGTATAGTATGTCAATTATGTAAACAAATGATGGAAGCTTGATAGCATTGCCAGAAGCCTCTTCATCATCCGGGTCCATGTGCCATGCACAAAATTATACTCCTTCGTTCCTAAATATTTGTCTTTTTACAAATTTCAAACGGGCATATTTTAGAGTGTAGATTCACTCATTTTGCTTCGTATGTGTACTCCCTCCGTTCCTAAATATTCTATTCGTCTTTCTAGAGATTTCAACAAGTGACTACATACGGAGCAAAATGAGAGAATCTACACTCTAAAATATGTATATACATCCGTACTACTGCGCTTGGCTCTTCGCCTCTTCGTGAAATCTCTAAAAAGACAAATATTTGAGTAGTCACTCACTGAAATCTCTAGAAAGACAAATATACTCCGGAGTATATTTAAGAACCGAGGGGGTAGTGCACAACCGCATGGGAGACTCAGCCTGGTCGTTGTGCCGCATTAATAGTGAGCAATGAGCAGTCAAATCGTAAGCCCCACCTTTCCCACTGTAAGTTGCTCTGAAGAAGCAACCATCAATACGCTCTTCTTTGAATCCGCTCATACTACTCCATCCGTCACTATTTATATAGCGCGCTTCAGAAAAAAGAAAAAAGATCTGTGGGACCAAGGCGACTAGCGATCGGCCTGAAAAATAGCATTGGTAGTTATAGCACGGCATCTATTACTAGTAGAGGGAATAATGCGTACACACATGCATGCAGTGCTTCCCACCCCGGGTACACACATGCATGCACTTACTCCATTCCGTAGTTACATGGAGAGAAAATTGTGGACTTGATTGCGGTTACCACGCCCTAATTAATTGAGCATTAAACCAAACGCGTCTAAAGTCTCTCTGGTGGTGAAAATGCATTGAGAGAAATGCATCATAATGAAGCGCGCCGTGTAAACTGTGACGGAGGAAGGAGTAGTACGTATGAAGGTTCAAAACTAAGTACGCGTATGGCCAGTTGGTCAACGCACCTCCTCTTGGCATATCACTGACATGTGGGACAGGAGTGTGAGCAAACCGATCTCAATTGACGGCAAAGAGCCAACCCTCCGTTCCTTGAGAGAGACGAGGAGCGAGAACACACAGACGGGTTTGCATGGAGGCCAAGATATATTCGGGCATGGTTGGTTGATCGATAGCATTCATTACATGTTGATGTTGGGCTGCCGTTTTCCGCCCTTCTCCGGAATAAATGTGTACTTTATCAGAGATAAAAAGAAATAAGAGTACAAACGCTCCACCATGCGGTTCTAGTAGTAGTACTACTCGTACTACTGCGCTTGGCTCTTCGCCTCTTCGTGAAGTCGAACAATGATGGTACTCCGCATGTTGGGTACTACAGTGTATGCCTCTGGCAATCTGACACCGAATGGATTGATGCATGTCCACCGAGGGTAGGTTGCATTAGTCAAAAGGCATAAGCGAGCTTCACCTTGTCCTGCAAGCTTCTCCTCGTTCTGCGAGTTGACAGGACACACCAAAAAGTAGTCCTAGTCCATACTCCCTCCTTTCTGGTTAATATGGCTCAATCCTTTTTGCGGGTAAATGAGAGAGCTTTATTCATATATAAGCATTCTTAGGATGATCAGCCAAGACACTGGTCACTAGGAAGCGAGGTACCCCGCAAAAAAAGAAGTAGGAAGCGAGGTGTTTCATCAAGCCAGCTCTCAGCCACATTCAAAGTGCAGCAAGCACGGTTCGCACGAAGATGCACCGCAAGGTTTGCTGACCTGTTTACATGCTGAATAACAAAAAAAGAGTAAATATTACCGAGCGCTACTATTTGTAACAGGATATGAGCCAAAATTAAGCGAGAATTGTGGCGAGTGTTCCACGCAATAAACTTCCATTATCACATGTGAGAACCCTCGAAGATAACCAAATGTGTTGAAGATTGCTTTATCACATTTTAAAATTATAATAAGAGTGCAGACGCTCCTCCATCCGGTTCCTAGTACGTACTAGTATAGTACGTACCTTTATAGACTATATTAGTAAACTTTGCGCTTGGCTGTTCGCCTATTCGGGAAGTCGAACAATAGTAGAACTAGTAGTATAGTGTATGCTTCTGGCAATCTGACACCGAATTAACTGTTGCACGTCCACCGCCTGAGGGAGGGACAGCTTGCATTAGTCAAAAGTTTCTCCTTGTCCTGCGAGCCACCGCGCGCAAGTAATGCTAGTCCATACTGCCTCCTCTCCGGTTAATATGGATTAATTTCAAACGAGATAAATACACTGTCTATCACTGTATATTTGTAAAAATACGGTCAGTGGACTTCATAATATGCTCATTGCGCTCAATATATATATATTTTTCCGGTGTTTATACGGTCACTAGCTCACCCTGACTGAGTATGTGTGTGCATGCATGTGTAGGTTGAGCACTTAGCGTGACCGTGTGTGTTCCGCCGTGTGCTCGGACATGCATGCATTAGGGCGTCGCGCGCGTTTTTGCGTCCATGTGTACGTGTGACTGTTGCATACACATAGGGGGAGTACGTGTAGGGGTCACTAAGGAGCAGTCAAATCACACAGTAAATCACTTCTGTCGTGTTCGTGTCTCACCCTCCTCCACGGCTCGACCCCACACGGTCGCTTGGCATGCCACTCACCGCAAACCGAGTATACGATAACTTTCCCGCCTGCTTGTCGATGGATCGCGCCATGGAGTACTACTAGACGAGTTGGGGGTGGACAGCTAGCTGTAGCACGGACTCCCAAAAACTTTTTACATGCATGTTGTAGCCGGCTATTGCGACCTTTGAACGCGGAGCAGCCGCGTGCACCCGGAAGCGGTGCGGGCGACGTTCTCTCGGCCGACGTGCCGCTTCAATGCTGGCGCCAATGAGGGGTCGCATCCACTCTGGCTGGGCATGAATGCGGCACTGACCATTTTGGGCGGGAAGCACGCGCGGGTGATGAAGAGGGTTCGGGTTGGTCAGGACCGGCCGTGGCAGCGGTCCGGACGTGCGCAAACAAGAGATGTTGTATGTTAATATTGCTGCGTATATAATTAACAACGTGAATAATGTGCCAGTTGGACAAATATGATTGGAGATGGAGATGGAAACGGAATTTTACGTAAACACGGATATGCATGTCTATGTCTATGTGTGTGTGCGTGACGACTATCACGACCTAGAAGCGGGGGCGTGTTTTTGATCGAGTTTTCTTTCTTGGTACGTTAGAAAATCAGTTTGTCCAATTCACATCTAGATGTTATTTAAGGATATCACATCTAAGCTCCCACAAGTATATAATGTAGCAACAAGAAACAAAAAAACTAGGACAAAAAAATAGACCACAAACTATCGATGCTCATGGTCGCGCCTCATGGTTGCGTCGGCTGGTGAAGCTGATCGATTTTCAATGAAAAACAAGCTGTCTTCCATCAGTGCTCTTTGCTTGTTACGCACAAAGATGATATCCTTCGTTAGTTCACCTTGGTTGCGTTGGAGACGCAGTCGTCTTTCACGTTGGTGCAATTTTATCACACAATTGGCTATGAACCAAATGTTTCCTGGAAGAAGGATCGACGTTGGTACTAAGAGCATAAGTTTTGTATTGATTTCTAAGCCTTCTCACAACTTTGTCTCCAGCTCCCCTGTAATTTTATTTGTCCAGCTATTAACTTTGATTTAAAAAATGGTGTGGACTAAAAACCCGGATGGACGTAGTAGCCCTCCATTTTTATTTACTCCGCATATTAGATTCGACTGAAGTCAAACTTTGTAATACTCTCAAACCTTTCCGATAATTCAAATTAAAATTCTTTATTTGTACACACTCTCACACATTTCCGATAATTTGGCGCATGTGTGGTTGTTCACTTAAGGGATGGTAGTGTACCACACGTGAAGGACAGGAAGTGCGACCAGGACGTGTGGGCGTGGATCGTTAGTTCATCGGAAATAGTACTCCCTCTGTACATTAAATAAAGAGTTTTGTTTCATACTTACACAATTTAAAATGATTGTTATGAAGAGAATAAGAAAACCACTCCACTATATATTAGTCGTATACACACGAGAGTACTATATGGACGCAGCTTCATTGACTTAGTGCACCTGCCTTTGGGTTTATGACAGGTGGGCCCAAAATGTGGCCGGCTCACCTGTCATACAGCCAAAAGCAGATGGAGTGAAGGCACCGGAGCTCAGTCTGTACTACATTAGTATATATATAAGCGGGAGCCTTAGCACTTGTTCGCTAGGGTTTGCACTCTCCACACGCTCGCTGCAATACATATATGTTACACGCTGGAGGCTCAGTGTTCATTTGCTAGGGTTTGCTATATTCACAGTCTCTCACCCTCTCTTCACCAGATCTAAACAAGACTGCGTTGGCCTCTTGTATCTCTCCCCACTCACAGCTGGTGAAGGAGGCGTCCATATCCTGTCGCATCGGGAAGGGGAGGAGGTGCAGCATTAACTCTATCGCCTTCGACGAGGGAGGCAATCCACTGCCGGCTGCGTTGTTCTCTTTCACCGAGCGCCTGTGCGGGAGGGCCACTGACCCCTTCTTCCTCGCTGCCGTACGTAGTGTGGGCAAATCCGGCCTCCCGTTGCATGCCATGCCACATCCCGACGACCCTAAGGTATAAGTTTCTTTGAAACCGTCGTTGCTCTAGCTGCATGTGGATCTTTTTCGATCTGTAGTCGAATCTAGGTCTTGGTTCAAAGAGGAAAGAAAGGTGCGGTGGGGTGGAGCATGAATCTAGGACGTGGTTCAATGAGGAAAGGAGGGAGGAAAAGTAGTATAGACTGGCTATCCAGCCGCTTTGTTGGTCAAAAAGGGGAAAAGGGGGTAACCCAGTACACACATCTGTAAGGAACCGATCTCTTTGTTGAAAAGGGAAAGAAATTGGGGGGTGTGGGTAGTTTGTGCAGGACTAGATTTGCTGCCCTCACATAGGAAAAAAGTTTAAAGAGAACAAATAAGGGACCAACACAGATATGCTGCTTGGCTACATACTCTGCATCACCCATTTATACGTGTGGATGCACATGGTGCTAGCATGTCCCATATAGCTATTTTGCTGTTGTTAATCTAAGAATGCCACCAGAAAATTGAAGCAATGTCACTGTTAAAAGTAAATTACATTTTTTAACGAATGTTGTTTCAAGAGAGTGTCTCTGTTAATATGAATCAATGCTACCGTTTTAGAAATGCTACTATCCTACTTTGTTTTCCATCCAAGATAATTTAGATGCTTCTTTCTGTCACCGTTTGTTTCATCCTCCTTTATCGGCAAGTAATTGTTTCCTTTTTTGCCTCTATTAAAACAGGGGTATTGATTCAACTTGTTGCTATTGCAACATTTTACTTTGCTACTCAAAACACTTATGTTTTAAGAGTGTTTTGTGCAGTTCAACTTGAATGTCACACCGGTGACTTTGCTTAATTTTGGTGGAACTGCACAAAAGGATATCGAGATTTGTTTCCATTGTTCCTATCGAGTTGTTTCAAATCTTGGTCTCTACCACATGATATCTATTCAACTTGTTGCTATTGTGACATTTTGCTTCGCTACGCGAAACACTTTGCTTGATTTCAGTGCAACTGCACAAAATGAGATTGGATTTCCTATTCGTGTTAGCAGATTCGTATTTTATCCTGGTGTTCTCATGAAAGGTCAACAGGCCTTCATCCACATGATTGTGCAGTGTGCTTTGAGATGTTGTGCTACTTGTATTGGTACTATTTTAAATAAATGTTGAATTGAAGCTATTGTATTGCTGTCTTTTCCCATTAAGTAGTGAACAAAAATGGGACCAACCCAAACATGATGCTTGTTGCTTTGTTACAACAAACTCTGCATCACCCCCTTTATAAGTAGATGGAAGCACATATTGTTGTTGCACCCACTCTCCCCTGAACTGTTTATGCTTTTTGTTAATCTAATGCCGCTGGTAAATTTAAGCAATGCCACTCTCAGAATTAATTAACTACTGAATCTTAGTTCAAAACTGTAACACTTGTTAGGAATGGTACTATCCTGCTTTGTAGTTCTTTCTACATGTTTAACCAAGGTATTGTTAAGATAATGCCTCTTTAAAAATGAATCAGTTGCATTGTTTTAGCAATGGTACTTTTCTGCTTTGTCGTTCTTTATACATGTTGAACCAAGGCATTGTTAAGATAATGTCTCAGTCAATATGAATGAATCACACTGATGGAGAATTGCTCCTCTCCTGCTTTGTTTCCGATTAAGACAAGTCATCAACCGTTATTTCTCAGTAATTGTTTACCTTATACCTATTGTTGCTTACAGGGATATCAAAATTAAAGCTCGGTTTTATTCCGACTTCGATTTTAGTTGAACTGCACAAAAGGAGCCAATGTGTCCAAGGCAGAAAGAAGCAGTCACTTGATGCGGTACATTACAGAAGGAATGACCGAGAAGCTTTACAGAGTATTATTAGACACCGGTGACATGACTAGTCTATAGAGACCATTGACAATTTAACAACACGTGGAGTGCCCTGGGCAAAAAGTGCCCAAACAAGTACAAGAAGCTAAGATAGGACACGATCATAGGCATTACATATTTTGAATGGGAAAAGCTTGTCAAAGTTTAATCATTGATGTTAGCAAGAAGATGTTAGTTTAATATATTGGAATTGGAAAACCTTGTCAAAATTTGCTCATTGATGTTAGCAAGAAGACGTTAGTTTAATATATTGGAATTGGAAAACCTTGTCAAAATTTGCTCATTGATGTTAGCCAGAAGACATGCATTTGATATTTTTGAGTGGGATGCCCTTGCTGTGAGCAGCGTCGAGTGTTTTTTCCTATTCATGTGTTTAGTTTAGAAGTAAATGGTTACTCTGTTGAGATATTCCTGTGTTAAGAGTTTGTTCTGAATATTGTCTATGTAATGACAGGCCTTGTGTTTGATTGCAAAGTTGAGCTTGGAATGTTGTGGCATGCGGCATCACGAGCTGTTCACCGTGCCTCCTGAGAATAATGCTTCGTATTGTTTTGCATGTCGATCGAATGCCAGTGATTTGCTTGTTAAGAAGATCATCCTCTTCTGTTGTTTCCATGCATAAGAAGTTCATCATCTGATGTTTCATTCATAGCCTATACGACATGTCGGGTAGGTTAGACGTGAAACCATATGATCTTCCGACCAACTCATGATATTAGGCCGTGATTGGATCGTCGTTTTCCAACCAAAACCGCTTGTAAAACTAACGCTTGTAAATTAAAGCAGATGGTCTCGGGCGAAGGCGCTTGGTTGGTCGATTTCGACTAGTAAAATATCGGAAGTACTTCACACACGATAAAAACGCTGAACGACACTCGGACGATTGCTAATCCAGCCATTAGCTGCTGTTTCAGCCTTGCCCATGGATGGCATGATACGCACGTCGTGCATGTATCGTCTGGTAATGTCATCCATATAGCAATGCTTGTAAAATATACACTGGTCTCTCAAATTACACGCGTAACCTGCCAGTTTTACTTACAGACCTCGGGCCTTCCGATGACGAGTCAATTACACTTGTATGTTAATACAGGTTTGAAATAAACCAGAGCTCCCAAGCGCGGCCTTACCGTTTCATGCCATCTCAGTTTCTCGAAGGTGCTCATAGGTGTCCGATGATCCTGGCTTCCTGAATGAGCAGCAGGCGCTGTATCAGACCTCCATAGGGCCCGTGAGGCCCTCTCCGTTGTCCTTCGAGTTGTTGTGCTCGCCGTGGCGCCGAGCATTGTTAACATGGTCAACGAACATGAGGATTCAGGAGATGACTTTATTTTGACTGGATGACACTAGGGATCCACTAGGGCCATAGCCCTACATACGCAAGTGCCTCCTTATTATGTATAACTATATTTTTTTTTGCTTTCTCCTGGTTTCCTGACATCACGGTCCCACACCATTGTCAACCAATGTAGTCAATATAAACGAGAGAATTGCACATGGTGCAGCCGACAGCTGGGACCAAGCAGCTCGAGCAGTATTTGTGTTTTGGAGGTGTGAGCACTGTAGAGTTTTTCTTGGCGATGATTTTGTTGTTGTTCAGAGGAGAGCAAGGTATTAACTGGGCGGGTTGTGGCCCGTCTAGCCCAGGCCAGATATCCAGCCCAGATAGTACTTTTTTCAAGATGAAAATGGCTAGCCCAGCTATACGTCTTTTTGAGGAATACCCAGGCAAGGTCAACTTGTTATTCTCCGCCCCGCTGTGCTGCAAATCTTTCCTAGGAGGGATGCATTAGGCTTAACAGAAAAATGGGCTTTAAAAATAATAAATGGGATGTAATTATAAAAACTGGGCAGTAACTATAAAAAAATGCACCAAACACGAAATTAGTTTATAAAATATTATTTATGGATTTTGAAAATCTTAAATTTTCATTGTTGCGCGCGCAATGTTTCGTTGGATTTTTACGTAATACAAACTTATATTTAATCTGAATAGAAATTTCAGGATAAAAATATTTCGGATCCCATCAAAATGTGGGAAATTTTATTGAATTTTGTCTTCAACGGTTGGTTGAAATTATTAATCGTTGTCCTAGCTAGAAATGGGTTGCACTTTTAACAAACTGTAAATGGGCTGTTGTAAATTCCATTAGAATTCAAAAATGGGATGTACATTCTTACAAAACGCAAATGGGCTATAAGTTCTCTGCCACACACTTGTGGGCCTACTAAGTGATGCGTCCCTAAAAAATAAGTTGACACGTATGCAAGGCTTTGTCAGCTTATTATAGTCAACACACGGTTCTAGCAGCAGTGGCCGTTGGATGTCTATCCAACGGATGTCGTGCTTCTTCTTCAATCTCGGATATTCTTAGCTTCGGCCGCCCAAAAAATGATTCCTCCCCCTGACATCTGGGGCGCACCGTTTCGGAGGCTGACCTGTGGGCCTACTAAGTTGGAGCGTACAAAGGGCTTTGTCAACTTAGTCAATATAAACGATTCTAGCTTCAGTGCCCAAAGGATGTCCATCCAACGGTCGTAGTGCTTCTTCAACCTCTGGTCTTCTTGGTCCAGCCGCCCAAAGCAGCGCCGATTGTGCCGCCTGCTCCTGCCTCCCGTGGCCGGCTGTGCTACCGCGGAGGCCTCACCGCCCCCATACTACTCCCACCGCTGGCCGGGCCATCCCTCCACTCACCCACACCCCCTGTTATTCTGCGGCGACGGCAGCCGAACCAGTGAACCCTCGTACTCCTCTCCGCGTGGGCTTCTGCTGCTGCGTCTTCCCCGACTCCGCGTCGTCCCCTTCCTAGGCGTCGCCATCGTCCACCGCCCTGGTGCTCTCGGCGCGGTGTGGTCAACATGGTCAACGACTGACTTCCATCGGAAGAGTACTGTACATGGAGAGGCTGACAGCTGGGTCCACGGCGGCCGCAAGGAAGTGCCTCCTTATTACGCGCAAAATAATTATTCCTCCACCTGACAGTAGGGACCCGTCGGACAGGCCACCTTATTTCGCGAAAAAAACGTTTCCCCCCTGACTGTTGGTACCCACCGGATGGGCCACCGTATTTCGCGGAAAAAAAACGTTCCCCCGCTGTCAGCTCGGACCCACCGGAAGTGCCTCTTTATTACGCCCAAAAAAATTAATACTCCCCCTGCTAGCTGGGACTCACCTTGGTGGGAAGCTGACTTGTGGGCCTACTAAGTTCACGGGGACGGAGGGCTTTGTCAACTTAGTCAATATAAACGATTCTAGCTCTAGTAACTGTACGATGTCCATCCAACGGCCGTAGTGCTTCTTCAACCTCTGGTCTTCTTGCTCCAGCCGCCCAAAGCAGCGCCGGTCGTGCCGCCTGCTCCTGCCTCCCGTGGCCGGCTGTGCTGCCGCGGAGGCCTCACCTCCTCCATACTACTCACACCGCTGGCCAGGCCATCCCTCCACTCCACTCACCCACACCCCCTATTATTCTGCGGCGACGCAGCGCAGCCGAACCAGTGAACCCTCGTACTCCTCTCCGCGTGGGCATCCACTGCCGCGTCTTCCCCGGCTCCGCATCGTCCCCTTCCTAGGCCTCGCCGTCGTCCACCGTCATGGTGCTCTTGGCGCGGCGTGGTCAATGTGGTCAACGACCGAATTCCATCGGAAGAATACTGTACGTGAAGAGGCTGATAGCTGGGTCCACGGCAGCCGCAAGGAAGTGCCTCCTTATTATGCGGAAAATAATTATTCCTCCACCTGACAGCAAGGACCCACCGGACGGGCCACCAGTATTTCATGAAAAAAATGTTTGCCCCTGACTGCTGGGATCCACCCGACGGGCCACCGTATTTCCCGAAAAAAATGTTCCCCCTGCTGTCAGCTCGGACCCATCGGAAGTGCCTCCTTATTACGCACAAAAAAATGAATACCCCCCTGCTAGCTGGGACCCACCTTGGTGGGAGGCTGACTTGTGGGCCAACTAAGTTGACGGGGACGAAGGGCCTTGTCAACTTAGTCAATATAAACGATTCTAGCTCCAGTGACCGTACGATGTCCATCCAACGGCCGTAGTGCTTCTTCAACCTCTGGTCTTCTTGCTCTAGCCGCCCAAAGCAGCGCCGGTCGTACCGCATGCTCCTGCTTCCCATGGCCGGATGTGCTGCCACGGAGGCCTCACCGCCCCCTACTATTCTCACCGCTCGCCAGGCCCTGCGGCGACGGCAGCCTCACACCGCAGCCGAACCAGTGAACCCACGTACTCCTCTCCGTGCGGGCTTCCACTGCCGCGTCTTCCCTGGCTCCCCGTCGTCCCCTTCCTAGGCCTCGTCGTCGTCCACCGCCCTGGTGCTCTCGGCGTGGCGTGGTCAACGTGGTCAAGGAATGACTTCCATCGGACGTGGACTGTATGTGGAGAGGCTGACAGCTGGGTCCACGGCCGCAGCAAGGAAGTGCCTCCTTATTACGCGGAAAATAATTATTCCTCCACCTGACAGCGGGGACCCACCGGACGGACCACAGTATTTCGCGAAAAAAAATGTTTCCCCCCTGACTGCTGGGACCCACCAGCTGCACCTTCGCACGCAAGGAAGTGCGTCCGGGCAAAAAAACGATCCGCCCCCCTGACTGCTGGGACCCACCAGCTACATCTTCGCACGCAAGGAAGTTCGTCCGGGAAAAAAATGATTCGCCCCCCTGACTGCTGGGACCCACCAGCTACA
The DNA here is from genome assembly GCF_018294505.1 of Triticum aestivum. NCBI lineage: Eukaryota > Viridiplantae > Streptophyta > Magnoliopsida > Poales > Poaceae > Triticum > Triticum aestivum. Next base: position 593,042,907 of record NC_057807.1, on the reverse strand, counting down.
TCTTCGCATGCAAGAAAGTGCGTCCGGGCAAAAAAACGATTTGCCCCCTGACTGCTGGGACCCACCAGCTACATCTTCGCAGGCAAGGAAGTGCCTGATAGTCGGGACCCACCTGGTCGAAGCGTATGTATCGTTGTCATTCTGGTCGCGGACGTGTACGTACATATATACTGGTGGATGTAGAGGTGCGCACGTGTCGTAGTAGAGGCGCACACGTAGCATGTACATGTACATACAGCGGCGAGGGTGCAAGAAAGAAAATACGGCCACGTACGTACATACGGGCAGGGTCACTAACGCCTATCGTGCATACGTACATGGCTAGGTCGGAACGGAGAAACAGCGCCGTCGTCGTGTTCATGGGGAGCCAACCGGCTGGGTCGGAACGGAATGCGTGGCCGTGTTCATCGGGAGGGATTGGACGGAACAGGCGATGGAAACGAGGCCTGGCATACCACACAACGGAGGAAACAGCCTTGTGTTCGATCAGCCATGTTCGAAACGGGGTCCTGTTGATCGGGAGGGGTCTGGCGTACCGCAAAACAGAGGAAACGGACCTCCTACGGTCGAAACGGGGGTCCTGTTGATTGGGAGGGGTGTAGCATACCGCAAAACGGACGAAACGGACTTGTGTTGGAGCGCTACGGTCGAAATGGGGGGGAGGGGTGTGGCGTACCGCAAAACGGACGAAATGGACTTGTGTTGGAGCACTACGGTCGAAACGGGGGGGTGTGGCGCACCGCAAAACGGGACTCCACGGGATACTGTTCATCTCCACCGTCGACCTCCTCCAGCCTCCACGGGCTCCTGTTCATCCATCCTCCACCACGCGCTACTCCACCGGCTACTGTTCTACCACCCCTT
>NC_057807.1:593003968-593041792 GCF_018294505.1 Triticum aestivum | reverse complement strand
CCAGAGGTAGCATCGATCGGCTTCAGTTAGCAGCAGTAGCGAAGGAATCGCTCCATCGGGTTTAGTTAACAGCCATCGATCGATCGCTCGGGTTCAGTAACGCGTAGCCTGCAGTGCAATCGCTTGGGTTCAGTTAGAGCCAACCGCCTCGCTCGGCTTCAGTTAGAGCCAACGCACCTCGCACACACGCGTGTACGCATGAGAGAAACGCGCATCGCTCCGCCCCCGACCTCCCACCGTAACCGGCAACTCCCCGAAATTTTCCTCCCCCTCGCTTCTACCACGGTTTTTTCCGTCATGGACGGCCCAAAGAATGGCATGCAGCTGCGTCTCCGGCCCGCCCAGGACGAAAAGCTCATTTTCTGTCATGATTTTTTGTCATAGAAGTAGGAGCCCACCACATCTATGATGATACCGGGTTTTGTCACAATTATCGTCATAGAAGTGTCATATGTATGACAGGAAAAAAATTCGTTCGGCCCAAAATGTCACGGATGTGTCTTTTTTTGTAGTGAGGGCAAGAAAGATTGCAATCTATATCAAGAACGATATAATCTACGGGCATCAAATTTCTATTTGCAATAATAAGAACATCATTGATCCTTCCCATAGGCTTTTTAATGGTGGAATCCGCAAGGTGCAAATTTAAAGAGCAACCATCAAGATCATGGAAACCTAGAATATCAAGATCGTGGAAACACTAGCACCCAAATCACACAAAGCAAAACAATCATAATCTTTAATTCTAATCTTTATAGTAGGTTCCCACTCATCATTAAGTTTTCTAGGTATAGAAACTTCCAAATTCAGTTTTTCATCATAAGATTGCATCAAGGCATCAACGATATGTTTGGTAAAAGCTTTATCTTGACTATAAGCATGAGGAGAATTAACAACGGATTGCAGGAAATACAACCTTTTAAAGAGCAATTATCATAATCAAATTCCTTGAAGTCCGAGATAGTAGGTTCAACATTATTAGAAGTTGAGGATTCTCCAATCTCTCTTTTACCAAATTTAACATCATGATCTAAAGATTCCGAACTTTTGGGACGCCTTCTAGGCAAAGTTGATTCATCGTCACTCCCATAATCATCAAAATTCATATTGCAAAACATAGATCTAATCGGATACGCATCAATAACTTTAAGATCCTCATCATTATTTTCATGGAGACTAGAAGAACATGCTTTTATAAAGCTTTCTTTTTTAGCACGCAATCAAGCGGTTCTTTCCTTGCACTCGTCAATGGAAATTCTCATTACTTTGAGAGACTCATTGATATCATGCTTAGGAGAAGAAGATCCAAGTTTAAGAGAATTAACATCAAGCGAAAGTCTATCAACGTTCCTAGCCAAATCATCAACTTTGAGCAATTTTTCTTCAAGCAAAGCATTAAAATTCTTTTGAGAAATCATAAATTCTTTCACACTATTCTCAAAATCAGAGGGCATCTTATTAAAATTATCATAAGAATTATTGTAGGAATTTCCATAATTATTAGAGGGATTACTAGGGGACGGTCTAGTATTAAAATTTCCTCTATAAGCATTGTTTCCAAAACTATTCCTACCAACAAAATTCACATCCATAGATTCATTATTATTCTCAATCAAGGAAGACAAAGGCATATCATTGGGGTCAAGAGGAGTATTTTTAGTAGCAAACATCTTCATAAGTTCATCCATCTTTCCACTCAAAACATTGATTTCTTCTATAGCATGCACCTTTTTACTAGAAGATCTTTCGGTGTGCCATTGAGAATAATTAGCCATAATATTATCAAGCAATTTTGTAGCATCTCCTAACGTAATTTCCATAAATGTGCCTCCCGCGGCCGAATCTAAGAGATTTCTAGAAGCAAAGTTCAAACCGGCATAAAAATTTCGTATGATCATCCATAAATTCAAACCATGAGTAGAGCAATTGCGAAGCATCAATTTCCTTCTTTCCCAAGATTGGGCAACATGCTCATGATCTAGTTGTTTAAAATTCATAATATCATTCCTAAGAGTGATGATCTTAGCGGGAGGAAAATACTTAGAGATAAAAGCATCTTTTCACTTGTTCCAAGAATCAATACTATTTTTGGGCAAAGACGAAAACCAAATTTTAGCACGATCTCCAAGTGAAAACGGAAATAACTTCAAATTGACAATATTGTTATCCGTATCTTTCTTCTTTTACATATCACACAAATCAACAAAATTGTTTAGATGAGTAGCGGCATCTTCACTAGGAAGGCCGGCGAATTCATCTTTCATAACAAGATTCAGTAAAGCAGCATTGATTTCACAAGACTCAACATCATTAAGAGGAGCAATCAGAGTACTAAGGAAATCATTATTATTGGTATTCGAGAAGTCACACAACTTGGTATTATCTTGTGCCATGGCAACAAGTAATCCAACACACAAGCAAACAGAAAAACGGCAAGCGAAAAGAGAGGAGGAGATTGGGAAAGAGAGGGCGAATAAAACGGCAAGGGTGAAGTGGGGGGAGAGGAAAACGAGAGGCAAATAATGTAAATGCGAGGGAGATGGGTTTGTGATGGGTACTTGGTATGTCTTGACTTGAGCGAAGACCTCCTCGGCAATGGCGCCAGAAATCCTTCTTGCTACGTCTTGAGCTTGCGTTGGTTTTCCTCGAAGAGGAGAGGGTGATGCAGCAAAGTGTAGCGTAAGTATTTCCCTCAGTTTTGAGAACCAAGGTATCAATCCAGTAGGAGGCTCCTCAAAAGTCCCACGCACCTACACAAACAAACTGAGAACTCGTAACCAACACAATAAAGGGGTTGTCAATCCCTTCACGGCCGCTCGCGAAAGTGAGATCTGATAGATAGATAATAATATCTTTGGTATTTTATGATATAGATGCAAAAATTAAAGATGCAAATAAAAGTAGATTGAAAGCAACTATGATAAGAGATAGACCCGGGGGCCATAGGTTTCACTAGAGGCTTCTCTCGAGATAGCATAAGTATTACGGTGGGTGAACAAATTAATTTCGAGCAATTGATAGAAAAGCGCATAGTTATGAGATTATCTAGGCATGATCATGTATATAGGCATCACGTCCATAACAAGTAGACTGACTCCTGCCTGCATCTACGACTATTACTCCACACATCGACCGACTCATGTCTGCATCTAGAGTATTAAGCTCATAAGAACAGAGTAACGCCTTAAGCAAGATGACATGATGTAGAGGGATAAACACATGCAATATGATATAAACCCCATCTTGTTATCCTCGATGGCAACAATACAATACGTGTCTTGCAACCCTTTCTGTCACTGGGTAAGATCACCGCAAGATTGAACCCAAAGCTAAACACTTCTCCCATGGCAAGAAAGATCAATCTAGTAGGCCAAACCAAACTGATAATTCGAAGAGACTTGCAAAGATAACTCAATCATACATAAAAGAATTCAGAGAAGATTCAAATATTATTCATAGATAGACTTGATCATAAACCCACAATTCATCGGATCTCGACAAACACACCGCAAAAAGAGATTACATCAAATAGATCTCCACAAGAGAGGGGGAGAACATTGTATTGAGATCCAAAAAGAGAGAAGAAGCCATCTAGCTAATAACTATGGACCCGTAGGTCTGTGGTAAACTACTCACAACTCATCGGAGGGGCTATGGTGTTGACGTAGAAGCCCTTCGTGATCGATTCCCCCTCCGGCAGAGTGCCGGCGAAGGCTCCAAGATGGGATCTCGCGGATACAGAAGGTTACGGCGGTGGAAATTGTGTTTCGTGGTGCTCCTGGATGTTTTCGGGGTCCGTGGATATATATAGGAGGAAGAAGTACGTCGGTGGACGCCCGAGGGGCCCACGAGACAGGGGGGCACGCCCTACAGGGGGGGCGCGCCCTCCTATCTTGTGGGGCCCTCGGAGCTTTCTTGACTTGCACTCCAGGCTCTCCGGATCAGATTTGTTCCAAAAATAACGCTCCCGAAAGTTTCATTCCGTTTGGACTCCGTTTGATATTCCTTTTCTTCGAAATACTGAAATAGGCAAAAAAACAGCAATATGGGCTGGGCCTCCGGTTAGTAGGTTAGTCCCAAAAATGATATGAATGTGTAGAATAAAGCCCATAAACATTCAAAAGGGGTAATATAATAGCATGGAACAATCAAAAATTATAGATACGTTGGAGACGTATCACTAGCCCACTCGCCATAGCGTAAAAAACAAACGGCTACTGCATGGCACTGCATCCTCTAAAAACCACTACAGCAAATCAGAGCATAGCCCGTGGATCGCTGATGTGGCACTGCATGTTGAGCCACACCGTTGAATGCGCGGTGATCCAGCGATCCAGAGAAGAGAAGGGGTTATCCAGCGTTGTCGAATGCATCCAGTCATAGAGCATCACGCATATCAGTGATGTGGCCCTAGCGCCTGATCCAGACCGTTCACTAACAGAGATCTAGCGGCTCGGAAGGATGCGGGGTTTCAGATGGGGTTATGAGGGGTTATGAGAGGGTTTTGAGGGCTAGGGTTAAGCATAACTAATTCAAAAAAATCATAAAAATATGAAACTTTCACCCATCATCATATTATCTGAGTGAGTTGCTGGAAAAAATAAGAAACTGGGTCTATGGGTATTTTCATAAAAAACGCTTCACAAAACTTAGCTATCATGAACGAGGTTGCATAGGATTCAAGATAGGTTTGAGCATAACTAATTCAAAAAAAATCATAAAAATATGAAACTTTCACCCATCATCATATTATGTGAGTGAGTTGCTGGGAAAAATAAGAAACTTGGTCTATGGGTATTTTTATGAAAAACCCTTCACACAACATAGCTATCATGAACGAGGTTGCATCTGATTCAAGCTAGTGTTTAGGGCTAAGCTTGTCATAGTTTATCTAAATGATCCTATATTTGGCATAGGCCCTATATTTGCACACTAGATGTCAAGTTTTGATTTTTGGACCATTTATAAAAGGTCAAATTTTTTGCTTAGGAATGGGGTGTTTAGCCTAGCTTCGGAGCTCATTGAGGCAAGTTTTTCACATCAACAATAAGTGCTCGGATTGATCTCTTAACATGCATATGACTAATATTAAAGCATTGTACCATCAATACCACATACTAAACAAATTTGAATTTGAATTTGAATTTTGAGTCAAACTTGAATCTTGGTTCAAATTTGAAATTCGGCCAGAATTTAAATAGCATTACACAAATACCAATTTACACAAATTGAGGCAAGTTTGTTATTCTACAACACACATCACCATTACACAAGTTTGACAAATGAAGTTTTCACTTCTTATTCTTCTTAGCTCTCGATTTCTTCTTCTTGGTACCACTTTTTGATTGTACGACACCTAGTTCACTCAAATGCTTGATTTTCATAACTGGACTAGCTAGGACAGCTGGAGTTGGCACCACAACATCTACATGAGGGTCGGTTTGCACAACAACAACTCCAGTAGCTTCAATTGGTAATACAACTTGCAATATAGGTTCAGTTTGCATCACATCTGCCGCAACAGCTTTAGTTTGCAGAACATCTTCAGTTTCAGTTTCAGTTTGCAGAACATCTGCCACAACAGCTTCAGTTTGCACCACACTCTGCACCACATCATCATCCAAATGTTGGTCATGATGCATCACAAGATCATACAACTCTTGCTCATTTTGCACCGCAGCATCATCCAACTCTTGCTCATTTTGCATCACAACATCATCCAACTCTTGCTCATTTTGCACCGCAGCATCATCCAACTCTGGTTCATCACCATAACTTCTCTTTTTTCTACAGCCATTGATTCTTGCCTTTTTGATTGTCCAGCAATCTTCAACAACAAGGGGTTGACCTCCACGCTTCCTCCTAGAAAACAAAGCTTGTAATTTGGCTAGTAATTAAATACAACAACCAAATTTAAAAAAACACAAACATAAACATACTTTGGCCTTTCAGGAGTGTAATGACATTTTGGAGATCCTTTTCGGTGCCCAAGTTCCTGGCACAGCTTGCATCTATTTTTGTTATGTTTTTCGGACCTTTTTGGCTTTGCATCCTTCTTCCCCTTCCCCTTTTTACTACTCCCACTTTTCTCAAACCATGCCTTGAATTTACTCTCTTTAGGTCTGCCAGCTTTTCTTTTTGTTAGGGGAGGACACATGGAAAATTCAATTTCCACTTCAGGCCACTGAGATTGATCTGTAAGTGCTGGAATTGGAGTTGCATATGCAGCCTTGAATCTTGCCACTGAGTAGTATTCATGCAAGTATGGGTGCATGTTTATCTTGGGTTGGGAGGCCAAGAAAAGTATGGCATGGTCACAAGGTTTCCTGGTGTGTTGCCACTCGAGGAAAGTGATGTCATGCAACTCAGTGTTAACAACATGCCTCCTTCCAGACTTGGTATCTCTAACTTCAGCACCCCACAATGAAGATTTTTCAATAGACAAATGTGTAAGATTCCTGCTCCTGTTCACCACCTATTGTACCACTGCAGGAAGCTTATCCCCTTGCAGACAATCACCAATCCTTCTTCTCAATTCCCACATGCGCATGATCATGATCCTGATCTGGTCAACCATGTCATGCACATGCAAGTTCTTTAACTACTTTATCTTGTTGTTAAAACTTTCTGCCAAGTTATTGTTGATATGATCACACTTGATGGCACTGTTAAATCCTAACCTGTACCACAATAGAGAATGATAGGTGTTCAACCATGGACCAAACTCACTGCATGTTGCTTTTATCTTATCAAGATGATATGAATGTGTTTGTTTGGTGTAAGATCTTGCTGCTGGCCACATTCTCCCAAATTCTTCCCCTCTGAATTGTTTGATCAAATTCATCCACATATAGCCAAATCACTCCCTCTACTCACAATGAGGAAAAACATTCTTCACTGCATTTTCTAGCCCTTTACATGCATCTGTGGGTACTGCCAAAGGTGACACTGGCCCTATGCATCTTTTCAACTTCATCATGAACCATGTCCATGAAACCTCTGTCTCTGACTGAAACAAACCAATAGCAACAGGGAACATCCAGTTGTGTCCATCTAAAGCATTGCATGCTGCCAATTGACCATTCCATTTGCCTGTCAAAAAAGATGAGTCTATGCTCAAATACAGATGGCACCCTGCTTTGAAGCCATTTATGCAAGGCTTTAAAGCCATAAAGAACTTGGAGAAAAGAACTCTACCATCCTCTGTTACCTCAGTATCTATCTCCACAACACTGCCAGGTGACCTCTTTTCCACCTCTGCTTTGAAGTTATAAAGCATCCTAAAAGTATTTGCCCAATCACCATATAATTCTTTCATTGCCCTCTGTTTTGCTTTCCACACTGTGGTATACTTCACCTTAATGGGGTACTGCTTTTCCAAGTCCGCTTTAAGTTTCTTTGATGCAGTGTTTGGTTTCTTGGCTAAAATTGGAGTGATATTTTCTGCAATCCAAAGTTGTGATTGTTGGGGAACGTAGTAATTTCAAAAAAAATCCTACGCACACGCAAGATCATGGTGATGCATAGCAACGAGAGGGGAGAGTGTTGTCCACGTACCCTCGTAGACCGAAAGAGGAAGCGTTATGACAAAGCGGTTGATGTAGTCGTACGTCTTCACGGCCCGACCGATCAAGCACCGAAACTACGGCACCTCCGAGTTCTAGCACATGTTCAGCTTGATGACGTCCCTCAAACTCCGATCCAGCCGAGTGTCGAGGGAGAGTTCCGTCAGCACGACGGCGTGGTGACGATCTTGATGTACTACCGACGCAGGGCTTCGCCTAAGCACTGCTACGATATTATCGAGATGGATTATGGTGGAGGGGGGCACCGCACACGGCTAAGAGATCCAAGCGATCAATTGTTGTTGTTGTGCCTAGAGGTGCCCCCCTGCCCCCGTATATAAAGGAGCAAGGGGGGAGGGGGCGGCCGGCCTAGGAGGGGCGCGCCAAGGGGAGTCCTACTCCCACCGGGAGTAGGACTCCCTCCTTCCTTGTTGGAGTAGGAGAAGGGGGAAAGAGGGGGAGAGGAGGAAGGAAAAAAGGGCCGCACCCCTTGTCCAATTCGGGCCAGAGGGGGGCTGCGCGCCTCCTTCCTTTCGGCCTCTCTCCTCTATTCCCATATGGCCCAATAAGGCCCATTTACTCCCCGGCGAATTCCCGTAACTCTCCGGTACTCCGAAAAATACCCGAATCACTCGGAACCTTTCCGAACTCCGAATATAGTCGTCCAATATATCGATCTTTACATCTCGACCATTTCGAGACTCCTCGTCATGTCCCCGATCTCATCCTTGACTCCGAAATCCTTCGGTACATCAAAACTCATAAACTCATAATATAACTGTCATCGAAACCTTAAGCGTGCGGACCCTACGGGTTCGAGAACAATGTATACATGACCTAGAACTATTCTCGGTCAATAACCAATAGTGGAACCTGGATGCTCATATTGGTTCCCACATATTCTACGAAGATCTTTATCGGTCAAACCGCATAACAACATACGTTGTTCCCTTTGTCATCGGCATGTTACTTGCCCGAGATTTGATCGTCGGTATCCAATACCTAGTTCAATCTCGTTACCGGCAAGTCTATTAACTCGTTACATAATGCATCATTCCGTAACTAACTCATTAGCTACATTGCTTGCAAGGCTTATAGTGATGTGCATTTACCGAGAGGGCCCAGAGATACCTCTCCGACAATCGGAGTGACAAAACCTAATCTCGAAATACGCCAACCCAACATGTACCTTTGGAGACACCTGTAGTACTCCTTTATAATCACCCAGTTACGTTGTGACGTTTGGTAGCACCCAAAGTGTTCCTCCGGTAAACGGGAGTTGCATAATCTCATAGTTACAGGAACATGTATAATTCATGAAGAAAGCAATAGCAATATACTAAACAATCAAGTGCTAGGCTAACGGAATGGGTCATGTCAATCACATCATTCTCCTAATGATGTGATCCCATTAATCAAATGACAACACATGTCTATGGTTAGGAAACATAACCATCTTTAATTAATGAGCTAGTCAAGTAGAGGCATACTAGTGACTATATGTTTGTCTATGTATTCACACATGTATCATGTTTCCGGTTAATACAATTCTAGCATGAATAATAAACATTTATCATGATATGAGGAAATAAATAATAACTTTATTATTGCCTCTAGGGCATATTTCCTTCAGTCTCCCACTTGCACTAGAGTCAATAATCTAGTTCACATCATCATGTGATTTAACACCAATATTCATATCTGTATATGATTAACACCCATAGTTCACATCGTCATGTGATCAAAACCCAAAGAGTTTACTAGAGTCAATAATCTAGTTCACATCGCTATGTGATTAACACCCAAAGAGTACTAAGGTATGATCATGTTTTGCTCGTGAGAGAAGTTTAGTCTACGGGTCTGTCACATTCAGAGCCGTATGTATTTTGCAAATTCTATGTCTACAATGCTCTGCATGGAGCTACTCTAGCTAATTGCTCCCACTTTCAATATGTATCCAGATTGAGACTTAGAGTCATCTGGATCGGTGTAAAAGCTTGCACTGATGTAACTTTTTACGACGGGCTCTTTTATCACCTCCATAATCGAGAAGTATTTCCTTGGTCCTCACTAAGGATATTCTTGACCGCTGTCCAGTGATCTACTATTAGATCAAAATTGTATTCCTTTGCCAAACACAGAGCAAGGTATACAATAGGTCTGGTTCACAGCATAGCATACTTTATAGAACCTATGACTGAGGCATAGGGAATGCCTTTTCATTCTCTTTCTATCTTCTGCCGTGGTCGGGCTTTGAGTCTTACTCAATTTCACACCTTGCAGCACAGGCAAGAACTCTTTCTTTGACTGTTCCATTTTGAACTATTTCAAAATCTTGTCAAGGTATGTACTCATTGAAAATCTTATCAAGTGTCTTGATCTATCTCAATAGATCTTGATGCTTAATATGTAAGCAGCTTCACTGAGGTCTTTCTTTGAAAAACTCCTTTCAAACACTCCTTTATGCTTTGCAGAATAATTCTACATTATTTCTGATCAACAATATGTCATTCACATATACTTATCAGAAATGTTGTAGTGCTCCCACTCACTTTCTTGTAAATACATGTCTTTCCAAAAGTCCGTATAAAACCATATGCTTTGATCAACTCATCAAAGCGTATATTCCAACTCCGAGATGCCATTGATGGATTGCTGGAGCTTGCACACTTTGTTAGCATCTTTAGGATTGACAAAAACTTTCTGGTTGCATTATATACAACTCTTCTTTAATAAATCCATTAAGGAATGCAGTTTTGACATCCATTTGCCAGATTTCATAAAATGTGGCAATTGCTAACACGATTCAGACAGACTTAAGCATCGCTACAGTTGAGAAAATCTCATTGTAGTCAACACCTTGAACTTGTCGAAAACCTTTTTGCGACAAGTCGAGCTTTGTAGATAGTTACACTACTATCAGCATATGTCTTCCTCTTGAAGATAAATTTATACAATATGGCTTGCCGATCATCGGGCAAATCCACCAAAGTCCACACTTTGATCTCATACATGGATCCCATCTCAGATTTCATGGCCTCAAGCCATTTTGCGGAATCTGGGCTCATCATCGCTTCCTCATAGTTCGTAGGTTCATCATGGTCTAGTAACATGACTTCCAGAATAGGATTACCGTACCACTCTGGTGCGAATCATACTCTGGAAGACCTACGAGGTTTTGTAGTAACTTAATCTAAAGTTTCATGATCATCATCATTAGCTTCCTCACTAATTGGTGTAGGAATCACTGGAACTGATTTCTGTGATGAACTACTTTCCAATTCGGGAGAAGGTACAAATTACCTTATCAAGCTCTACTTTCCTCCCACTCACTTCTTTCGAGAGAAACTTCTTCTCTAGAAAGGATCCATCTTAGCAACGAATATCTTGCTTTTGGATCTGTGACAGAAGGTGTACCCAATAGTTTCCTTTGGGTATTCTATGAAGACGCACTTCTCCGATTTGGGTTCGAGCTTATCAGGTTGAAACTTTTCACATAAGCATCGCAGTCCCAAATTTTAAGAAACGACAACTTTGGTTTCTTGCCAAACCACGGTTCATAAGGCGTCGTCTCAAATGGATTTTGATGGTGCCCTATTAAACGTGAATGCAGTTGTCTCTAATGCACAACCCCAAAATGATAGTGGTAAAACCGATAAGAGACATCATGGATCGCACCATATCTAACAAAGTACTGTTATGACGTTCGGACACTCCATTAATCTGTGGTGTTCCAGGTGGCATGAGTTTGTGAAACTATTCCACATTGTTTTAATTGAAGACCAAACTCGTAACTCAAATATTTGTCTCCGCGATCAAATTGCAGAAACTTTATTTTCTTGTTACGATGATTCTTCCACTTCACTCTGAAATTCTTTGAACTTTTCAATTATTTCAGACTTATGTTTCATCAAGTAGATATACCCATATCTGCTCAAATCATCTGTGAAGGTTAGAAAATAACGATACTTGCCACGAGCCTTAACACTCATCGGATCGCATACATCGGTATGTATTATCTCCAATAAGTCAGTAGCTCGTTTCATTGTTCCGGAGAACGGAGTTTTAGTCATCTTGCCCAAAAGGCATGGTTCACAAGCATCAAATGATTCATAACCGAGTGATTCCGAAAATCCATCTTTATGGAGTTTCTTCATGCGCTTTACACCGATATGACCCAAACGGCAGTGCCACAAATAAGTTGCACTATCATTATTAACTTTGCATCTTTTGGCATCAATATTATGAATATGTGTATCACTACGATCGAGATCCAACAAACTATTTTCATTGGGTGTATGACCATTGAAGGTTTTATTCATGTAAATAGAACAACAATTATTCTTTGTCTTTAAATGAATAACTGTATCGCAATGAACATGATCAAATCATATTCATGCTCAATGCAAACGCCAAATAACATTTATTTAGGTTTAACACTAATCCCGAAAGTATAGGAAGTGTGCGATGATGATCATATCAGTCTTGGAACCACTTCCAACACACATCGTCACTTCATCTTCAACTAGTTTATGTTTATTCTGTAACTCCTATTTCGAGTTACTAATCTTAGCAACCTAACAAGTATCAAATACTCAGGGGTTACCATAAACACTAGTAAGGTACACATCAATAACCTGTATATCAAATATACCCTTGTTCAGTTTGCCATCCTTCTTATCCACCAAATATTCAGGGTATTTCCGTTTCCAGTGACCATTTCCTTTGAAGTGTAAGCACTCAGTTTCAGGCTTTGGTTCAGCTTTGGGCTTCTTCGTGGGAGTGACAACTTGCTTGTCATTCTAGTTGAAGTTCCCTTTCTTTCCCTTTGCCCTTTTCTTGAAACTAGTGGTCTTGTCAATCATCAACACTTGATGCTCTTTTCTTGATTTCTACCTTCGTCGATTTCAGCATCACGAAGAGCTCGGGAATCGTTTTCGTCATCCCTTGCATTATAGTTCATCACGAAGTTCCAGTAACTTGGTAATGGTGACTAGAGAACTGTGCCAATCACTATCTTATCTGGAAGATTAACTTCCACTTGATTCAAGCGATTGTAGTACTCAGACAATCTAAGTACTTGCTCACTAGTTGAGCAATTCTCCTCCATCTTTTAGGTGAAGTATTTGTCAAAGGTCTCATACCTCTTGACACGGGCATGAGTCTGAAATACCAATTTCATCTCTTGAAACATCTTATATGTTCCATGACGTTTCAAAAATGTTTTTGTAGTCCCGGTTCTAAGCCATAAAGCATGGTGCACAAAACTATCAAGTAGTCATCATATTGAGCTAGCCAAACATTCATAACGTCTGCACCTGCTCCTGCAATAGGTCTGTCACCTAGCGGTGCATCAAGGACATAATTCTTCTGTGCGGCAATGAGGATAAATCTCAGACACACGGACCAAGTCCGCATCATTGCTACTAACATCTTTTCAACTTAGTTTTTCTCTAGGAACACATATAAAAACATAGGGAAGCAAAAAACATAGGGAAGCAACAACGCGAGCTATTGATCTACAACATAATTTGCAAAATACTACCAGGACTAAGTTCATGATAAATTTAAAGTTCAATTAATCATATTACTTAAGAACTCCCACTTAGAAAGACATCCCTCTAATCCTCTAAGTGATTACGTGATCCATGTCAACTACACCATGTCCGATCATCACGTGAGATGGAGTAGTTTCAACGGTGAACATCAATATGTTGATCATATCTACTATATGATTCACGCTCGACCTTTCGGTCTCCGTGTTCCGAGGCCATATCTGTTATATGCTAGGCTCGTCAAGTTTAACCTGAGTATTCCACGTGTGCAACTATTTTGCACCCGTTGTATTTGAACGTAGATCCTATCACACCCGATCATCACGTGGTGTCTCAGCACGAAGAACTTTCGCAATGGTGCATACTCAGGGAGAACACTTCTTGATAATTTAGTGAGAGATCATCTTAAAATGATACCGTCAATCAAAGCAAGATAAGATGCATAAAGGATAAACATCACATGCAATCAATATAAGTGATATGATATGGCCATCATCATCTTGTGCTTGTGATCTCCATCTCCGAAGCACCGTCGTGATCACCATCATCACTGGCGCGACACCTTGATCTTCATCATAGCATCGTTGTCGTTACGCCATCTATTGCTTCTACGACTATTGCTACCGCTTAGTGATAAAGTAAAGCAATTACAGGGCGTTTGCATTTCATACAATAAAGCGACAACCATATGGCTCCTGCCAGTTGCCGATAACTTCGGTTACAAAACATGATCATCTCATACAATAAAATATAGCATCACGTCTTGACCATATCACATCACAACATGCCCTGCAAAAACAAGTTAGACGTCCTCTACTTTGTTGTTGCAAATTTTACGTGGCTGCTACGGGCTGAGCAAGAACCGTTCTTACCTACGCATCAAAACCACAACGATAGTTCGTCAAGTTAATGTTGTTTTAACCTTCGCAAGGACCGGGCGTAGCCACACTTGATTCAGCTAAAGTGAGAGAGACAGACACCCGCCAGTCACCTTTAAGCACGAGTGCTCGTAACGGTGAAACCAGTCTCGCGTAAGCGTACGCGTAATGTCGGTCCGGGCCGCTTCATCTCACAATATCGTTGAGCCAAAGTATGACATGCTGGTAAGCAGTATGACTTGTATCGCCCTAACTCACTTGTGTTCTACTCGTCCATATGACATCTACGCATAAAACCAGGCTCGGATGCCACTGTTGGGGAACGTAGTGTTGGGGAACGTAGCAGAAATTCAAAATTTTCCTACGCATATCACCAAGATCTATCTATGGAGAGACCAGCAACGAGTAGAAAGGGAGTGCATCTACATACCCTTGTAGATCGCTAAGCGGAAGCGTTCAAGTGAACGAGGTTGATGGAGTCGTACTCGTCGTGATTCAGATCACCGATGATCAAGTGCCGAACGGACGGCACCTCCGCGTTCAGCACACGTACAGCCCGGTGACGTCTCCCACGCCTTGATCCAGCAAGGAGAGAGGGAGAGGTTGAGGAAGACTCCATCCAGCAGCAGCACAACGGCGTGGTGGTGGTGGAGGAGCGTGGCAATCCAGCAGGGCTTCGCCAAGCACCTACAGGAGAGGAGGAGGTGTCACGGGAGGGAGGGAGGCGCCAAGGGCTCAGGTATGGATGCCCTCCCTCCCCTCCACTATATATAGGGGCAGGGGAGAAGGGGGAGGCGCAGCCTTGCCCCCTACTCCAAGAAAGGGGTGCGGCTAAGGAGGGGGGAGGAGTCCATCCTCCCCAAGGCACCTCGGAGGTGCCTTCCCCCTTTAGGACTCTCCCCTTTTTCCTTTATCTTGGTGCATGGGCCTCTAGGGGCTGGTGCCCTTGGCCCATGTAGGCCAAGGCGCACCCCCTACAGCCCATGTGGCCCCCCGGGGCAGGTGGCCCCACCCGGTGGGCCCCCGGGACCCTTCCGGTGGTCCCGGTACAATACCGATGACCCCGAAACTTGTTCCGATGGCCGAAACAGGACTTCCTATATATAAATCTTTACCTCCGGACCATTCCGGAACTCCTCGTGACGTCCGGGATCTCATCCGGGACTCCGAACAACATTCGGTAACCACATACAAGCTTCCTTTATAACCCTAGCGTCATCGAACCTTAAGTGTGTAGACCCTACGGGTTCGGGAGACATGCAGACATGACCGAGACGTTCTCCGGTCAATAACCAACAGCGGGATCTGGATACCCATGTTGGCTCCCACATGTTCCACGATGATCTCATCGGATGAACCACGATGTCAAGGACTCAATCGATCCCGTATTCAATTCCCTTTGTCTATCGGTATGTTACTTGCCCGAGATTCGATCGTCGGTATACCGATACCTTGTTCAATCTTGTTACCGGCAAGTCACTTTACTCGTTCCGTAACACATCATCCCGTGATCAACTCCTTGGTCACATTGCGCATATGATGATGTCCTACCGAGTGGGCCCAGAGATACCTCTCCGTTTACACGGAGTGACAAATCCCAGTCTCGATCCGCATAAAACAATAGATACTTTCGGAGATACCTGTAGTGCACCTTTATAGTCACCCAGTTACGTTGTGACGTTTGATACATCCAAAGCACTCCTACGGTATCCAGGAGTTACACGCTCTCATGGTCGAAGGAAGAGATACTTGACATTGGCAAAGCTCTAGCAAATGAACTACACGATCTTTTGTGCTAGTCTTAGGATTGGGTCTTGTCCATCACATCATTCTCCTAATGATGTGATCCCGTTATCAACGACATCCAATGTCCATAGCCAGGAAACCATGACTATCTGTTGATCACAATGAGCTAGTCAACTAGAGGCTCACTAGGGACATATTGTGGTCTATGTATTCACACGTGTATTACGATTTCCGGATAATACAGTTATAGCATGAATAAAAGACAATTATCATGAACAAGGAAATATAATAATAATACTTTTATTATTGCCTCTAGGGCATATTTCCAACAAACACTTCTTGAAATTTTGTAAGGGATCATCTTATTTACTACCGTCGTCCTAAGTAAACAAGATGCATAATCATAATAAACATCACATGCAATCAAATAGTGACATGATATGGCCAATATCATTTTGCTCCTTTTGATCTTCATCTTCGGGGCTCCATGATCATCATCGTCACCGGCATGACACCATGATCTCCATCATCATGATCTCCATCATCGTGTCTTCATGAAGTTGTCACGCCAACGACTACTTCTACTTCTATGGCTAACGCGTTTAGCAATAAAGTAAAGTAAGTTACATGGCGTTCTTCAATGACACGCAGGTCATACAATAAATTAAGACAACTCCTATGGCTCCTGCCGGTTGTCATACTCATCGACATGCAAGTCGTGAATCCTATTACAAGAACATGATCAATCTCATACATCACATATATCATTCATCACATCCTTTTGGCCATATCACATCACATAGCATACCCTGCAAAAACAAGTTAGACGTCCTCTAATTGTTGTTTGCATGTTTTATGTGGCTGCTATGGGTTTCTAGCAAGAACGTTTCTTACCTACGCAAAACCACAACGTGATATGCCAATTGCTATTTACCCTTCATAAGGACCCTTTTCATCGAATCCGTTCCGACTAAAGTGGGAGAGACTGGCACCCGCTAGCCACCTTATGCACCAAGTGCATGTCAATCGGTGGAACCTGTCTCACGTAAGAGTACGTGTAAGGTCGGTCCAGGCCGCTTCATCCCACAATACCGTCGAAACAAGATTGGACTAGTAACGGTAAGCATATTGAACAACATCAACGCCCACAACTACTTTGTGTTCTACTCGTGCAAAGAATCTACGCAATAGACCTAGCTCATGATGCCACTGTTGGGGAACGTAGCAGAAATTCAAAATTTTCCTACGTGTCACCAAGATCTATCTATGGAGAAACCAGCAACGAGTAGAAGGAGAGTGCATCTACATACCCTTGTAGATCGCTAAGCGGAAGCGTTCAAGTGAACGGGGTTGATGGAGTCGTACTCGTCGTGATTCAAATCACCGATGATCAAGTGCCGAACGCACGGCACCTCCGCGTTCAACACACGTACAGCCCGGTGACGTCTCCCACGCCTTGATCCAGCAAGGAGAGAGGGAGAGGTTGAGGAAGACTCCATCCAGCAGCAGCACAACGGCGTGGTGGTGGTGGAGGAGCGTGGCAATCCCGCAGGGTTTCGCCAAGCACCATGGGAGAGGAGGAATAGGGAGAGAGGTAGGGCTGCACCAAGAGGGAGAGAACTCATGTGTATGGCAGCCCCAAAACTCATCTATATATAGGGGGAAGGGGGGGCTGCGCCCCCTTTAGGGTTTCCCACCCCCAAGGGGTGCGGCCAGCCCTAGATGGCAAAGGGGAGGCGGCCAAGGGGGGAGAGGAGAGGGAGGCGCACCAATATGGGCCTTAAGGCCCATCTGGACTAGGGTTTGCCCCCTCCCACTCTCTCTTGCGCCTTGGACTCCTTGTGGGGGGCGCACCAGCCCTCCTAGGGGCTGGTCCCCTCCCACACTTGGCCCACGCAGCCTTCTGGGGCAGGTGGCCCCACTTGGTGGACCCCGGGACCCTCCCGGTGGTCCCGGTACAATACCGATATCGCCCGAAACTTTTCCGGTGACCAAAACAGGACTTCCCATATATAAATCTTTACCTCCGGACCATTCCGGAACTCCTCGTGACGTCCGGGATCTCATCCAGGACTCCGAACAACATTCGGTAACCACATACAAGCTTCCTTTATAACCCTAGCGTCATCGAACCTTAAGTGTGTAGACCCTACGGGTTCGGGAGACATGCAGACATGACCGAGACGTTCTCCGGTCAATAACCAACAGCGGGATCTGGATACCCATGTTGGCTCCCACATGTTCCATGATGATCTCATCGGATGAACCACGATGTCAAGGACTCAATCGATCCCGTATTCAATTCCCTTTGTCTATCGGTATGTTACTTGCCCGAGATTCGATCGTCGGTATACCGATACCTTGTTCAATCTCGTTACCGGCAAGTCACTTTACTCGTTCCGTAACACATCATCCCGTGATCAACTCCTTGGTCACATTGCGCATATGATGATGTCCTACCGAGTGGGCCCAGAGATACCTCTCCGTTTACACGGAGTGACAAATCCCAGTCTCGATCCGCATAAAACAATAGATACTTTCGGAGATACCTGTAGTGCACCTTTATAGTCACCCAGTTACGTTGTGACGTTTGATACACCCAAAGCACTCCTACGGTATCCAGGAGTTACACGATCTCATGGTTAAAGGAAGATATACTTGACATTGGCAAAGCTCTAGCAAATGAACTACACGATCTTTTGTGCTAAGCTTAGGATTGGGTCTTGTCCATCACATCATTCTCCTAATGATGTGATCCCGTTATCAACGACATCCAATGTCCATAGCCAGGAAACCATGACTATCTGTTGATCACAACGAGCTAGTCAACTAGAGGCTCACTAGGGACATATTGTGGTCTATGTATTCACACGTGTATTACGATTTCCGGATAATACAGTTATAGCATGAATAAAAGACTATTATCATGAACAAAGAAATATAATAATAACTTATTTATTATTGCCTCTAGGGCATATTTCCAACAGTCTCCCACTTGCACTAGTGTCAATAATCTAGTTCACATCGCCATGTGATTAACACTCACAGGTCACATCGCCATGTGACTAATACCCAAGAGTTTACTAGAGTCAGTAGTCTAGTTCACATCACTATGTGATTAACACTCAATGAGTTTTATGTTTGATCATGTTGCTTGTGAGAGAGGTTCTAGTCAACGGGTCTGAACCTTTCAGATCCGTGTGTGCTTTACAGATCTCCATGTCATCTCCTAGATGCAGCTACCACGCTCTATTTGGAGCTAATCCAAATAACTGTTCTACTTGGAGCTATTCTAAATTATTGCTCCATTTTATGTATCCGGTCTCTCTACTCAGAGCTATCCGGATAGGTGTTAAGCTTGCATCGACGTAACCTTTACGACGAACTCTTTTACCACCTCCATAATCGAGAAAATTCCTTAGTCCACAAGTTACTAAGGATAACTTTGACCGCTGTCCTGTGAGCCATTCTTGGATCACTCTTGTACCCCTTGACTGACTTATGGCAAGGCACACTTCAGGTGCGGTACACAGCATAGCATACTGAAGAGCCTACGTCTTAAGCATAGGGGACGACCTTCGTCCTTTCTCTCTATTCTGCCGTGGTCGAGCTTTAAGTCTTAACTTCGTACCTTACAATTCAGGCAAGAACTTCTTCTTTGACTGGTCCATCTTGAACACCTTCAAGATCATGTCAAGGTATGTGCTCATTTGAAAGTATTATTAAGCATTTTGATCTATCCTTATAGATCTTGATGCTTAATGTTCAAGTAGCTTAATCCAGGTTTTCTATTGAAAAACACCTTTCAAATAACCCTATATGCTTTCTAGAAATTCTACATCATCTCTGATCATCAATATGTCAACAACATATACTCATCAGAAATTCTATAGTGCTCCCACTCACTTCTTTGGAAATACAAGTTTCTTATAAACTTTGTATAAATCCAAAATCTTTGATCATCTCATCAAAGCGTATATTCCAACTCCGAGATGCTTACTCCAGTCCTTAAAAGGATCGCTGGAGCTAGCATACCTTTTAGCATCCTTAGGATCGACAAAACTTTTCTGATTGTATTGCATACAACCTTTCCTTACGAAAACTGGTAAGGAAACTTGTCTTGACATCCATCTGCCAGATTTCATAAATGCAGCTAATGCTAACATGATTCCGACGGACTTTAAGCATCGCTACGAGTGAGAAAATCTCATCGTAGTCAACTCCTTGAACTTGTCGGAAAACACTTCGCCACAAGTCGAGCTTCATAGATGGTGACATTACCATCCACGTCCGTCTTCTTCTTAAAAGATCCATTTATCTCAATGGATTGCCGATCATCGGGCAAGTCCATCAAAGTTCATGCTTTGTTCTGATATATGGATACTATCTCGGATTTCATGGCTTCTAACCATTTGTCGGAATTCGCGCCCACCATCGCTTCTCCATAGCTCGTAGGTTCATTGTTGTCTAGCAACATGACTTTCAAGACAGGATCACCTTACCACTCCGAAGTAGTACGTGTCCTTGTCGTCCTACGAGGTTCGGTAGTGATTTATTCCGAAGCTTCATGATCACTATCATAAGCTTCCACTTCAATTGGTGTAGGTGCCACAAGAACAACTTCCTGTGCCCTGCCACACACTAGTTGAAGAGACGATTCAATAACCTCATCAAGTTTCCACCATCCTCCCACTCAATTCTTTCGAGAGAAACTTTTCCTCGAGAAAGGACCCGATTCTAGAAACAATCCATATTGCTTTCGGATCTGAATTAGGAGGTATACCCAACTGTTTTGGGTTTCCTATGAAGATGCATTTTATCCGCTTTGGGTTCGAGCTTATCAACCTGAAACCTTTTCATATAAGCGTTGCAGCCCCAAACTTTTAAGAAACGACAACTTAGGTTTTTCTAAACCATAATTCATACGGTGTCATCTCAACGGAATTACGTGGTGCCCTATTTAAAGTGAATGTGGTTGTCTCTAATGCCTAACCCATGAACGATAGTGGTAATTCGATAAGAGACATCATGGTACGCACCATATCCAATAGGGTGCAGCTATGATGTTCGGACACACCATCACACTATGGTGTTCCAGGCGGTATTAATTATGAAACAATTTCCACAATGTCTTAATTGTGTGCCAAAACTCGTAACTCAGATATTCATCTCTATGATCGTATCATAGACATTTTATCCTCTTGTCACAATGATCTTCTACTTCACTCTGAAATTACTTGAACCATTCAATAATTCAGACTTGTGTTTCATCAAGTAAATATTCTCAACATCTACTCGAATCATCTGTGAAGTAAGAACATAACGATATTCACTGCATGCCTCAGCACTTATTGGACTGCACACATCAAAATGTGTTACTTCCTACAAGTTGCTATCTTGTTCCATCTTACTGAAAACGAGGCTTTTCAGTCATCTTGCCTATGTGGTATGATTGCATATCTCAAGTGATTCAAAATCAAGTGAGTCCGAACGGTCCATTTGCATGGTGTTCCTTCATGCATATACACCAATAGACATGGTTCGCATGTCTCAAACTTTTCAAAAACGAGTGAGTCCAAAGATCCATCAACATGGAGCTTCTTCATGCATTTTATACCATTATGACTTATATGGCAGTGCCACAAGTAAGTGGTACTATCATTACTATCTTATATCTTTTGGCATGAAAATGTGTATCACTACGATCGAGATTCAATAAACCATTCCTATAGGTGCAAGAGCACTTATTCAGGTTTAATACTAATCTTGATGGTAGAGGGAGTGTGCGATGCTTGATTATATCAAACTTGGAAACACTTCCAACACATATTGTCAGCTCTCCTTTAGCTAGTCTCCGTTTATTCCGTAGCCTTTTATTTCGAGTTACTAACACTTAGCAACCGAACCGGTATCTTATACCCTGGTGCTACTAGGAGTACTAGTAAAGTACACATCAACACAATGTATATCCAATATACTTCTATCGACTTTGCCAGCCTTCTCATCTACCAAGTATCTAGGGTAATTCTGCTCTAGTGGTCGTTCCCCTTATTACAGAAGCACTTAGTCTCGGGTTTGGGTTCAACCTCGGGTTTCTTCATTGGTGCAGCAGCTGATTTGCCGTTTCATGAAGTATCCCTTCGTTCCCTTGCCCTTCTTGAAACTACTGGTTTCACCAACCATCAACAATTGATGCTCCTTCTTGATTACTACTTTCGCGGTGTCAAACATTACGAATATTTCAAGGATCATCATATCTATCCCTGATATGTTATAGTTCATCACGAAGCTCTAGCAGCTTGGTGGCAATGACTTTGGAGAAACATCACTATCTCATTTGGAAGATCAACTCCCACTCGATTCAAGTGATTGTTGCACTCAGACAATCTGAGCACAAGCTCAACGATTGAGCTTTTCTCCCTTAGTTTGCAGGCTAAGAAAATCGTCGGAGGTCTTATACCTCTTGACGTGAGCACGAGCCTGAAATCCCAATTTCAGCCCTCGAAACATCTCATATGTTCCGCGACGTTTCGAAAACGTCTTTGGTGCCTCTACTTAAACCATTTAATTGAACTATCACGTAGTTATCAAAACGTGTATGTCCGGTGTTCACAACATCGACAAACGACGTTGGGGTTCAGCACACTGAGCGGTGCATTAAGGACATAAGCTTTCTACTGATCGCATAATCGCTACTATCAACTTTCAACTATGTTTTCTCTAGGAACATATCTAAACAGTAGAACTATAGCGTGAGCTACGACATAATTTGCAAAATCCTTTTGACTATGTTCAGGATAATTAAGTTCATCTTATAAACTCCCACTCAGATAGACATCCCTCTGGTCATCTAAGTGATCACATGATCCGAGTCAACTAGCCCGTGTCCGATCATCACGTGAGACGGACTAGTTAACGTCGGTGAACATCTTCATGTTGATCGTATCTACTATACGACTCATGCTCGACCTTTCGGTCTCCGTGTTCCGAGGCCATGTCTGCACATGCTAGGCTCGTCAAGTTAACCCTAAGTGTTTTCGCTGTGTAAAACTGTCTTACACCCGTTGTATGTGAACGTAAGAATCCATCACACCCGATCATCACGTGGTGCTTAGAAGCGACGAACTGTAGCAACGGTGCACAGTTAGGGGAGAACACTTCTTGAAATTGTTGTAAGGGATCATCTTATTTACTACCGTCGTTCTAAGCAAACAAGATGCATAAATATGATAAACATCACATGCAATCAAATAGAGTAGTGACATGATATGGCCAATATCATATAGCTCCTTTGATCTTCATCTTCGGGGCTCCATGATCATCTTGTCACCGGCATGACACCATGATCTCCATCATCATGATCTCCATCATCGTGTCTTCATGAAGTTGTCACGCCAACGACTACTTCTACTTCTATGACTAACGCGTTTAGCAATAAAGTAAAGTAGTTTACATGGCGTTCTTCAATGACACGCAGGTCATACAATAAATAAAGACAACTCCTATGGCTCCTGCCGGTTGTCATACTCATCGACATGCAAGTCGTGAATCCTATTACAAGAACATGATCAATCTCATACATCACATATCATTCATCACATTCTTCTTGGCCATATCACATCACATAGCATACCCTGCAAAAACAAGTTAGACCTCCTCTAATTGTTGTTGCATGTTTTACGTGGCTGCTATGGGTTTCTAGAAAGAACGTTTCTTACCTACGCAAGACCACAACGTGATATGCCAATTGCTATTTACCCTTCATAAGGACCCTTTTCATCGAATCCGTTCCGACTAAAGTGGGAGAGACTGGCACCTGCTAGCCACCTGATGCACCAAGTGCATGTCAATCGGTGGAACCTGTCTCACGTAAGAGTACGTGTAAGGTCGGTCCGGGCCGCTTCATCCCACAATACCGTCGAAACAAGATTGGACTAGTAACGGTAAGCATATTGAACAACATCAACGCCCACAACTACTTTGTGTTCTACTCGTGCAAAGAATCTACGCAATAGACCTAGCTCATGATGCCACTGTTGGGGAACGTAGCAGAAATTCAAAAAAATTCCTACGTAACACCAAGATCTATCTATGGAGAGACCAGCAACGAGTAGAAAGGGGAGTGCATCTACATACCCTTGTAGATCGCTAAGCGGAAGCGTTCAAGTGAACGGGGTTGATGGAGTCGTACTCGTCGTGATTCAGATCACCGATGATCCTAGTGCCGAACGGACAGCACCTCCGCGTTCAACACACGTACAGCTCGACGATGTCTCCCACGCCTTGATCCAGCAAGGAGAGAGGGAGAGGTTGAGGAAGACTCCATCCAGCAGCAGCACAACGGCGTGGTGGTGATGGAGGAGCGTGGCAATCCTGCAGGGCTTCGCCAAGCACCTACGGGAGAGGAGGAGGTGTCACGGGAGGGAGGGAGGCGCCAAGGGCTCAGGTATGGATGCCCTTAACTTCGTACCTTACAACTCAGGCAAGAACTCCTTTTTTGACTGATCCATCTTGAACACCTTCAAGATCACGTCAAGGCATGTGCTCATTTGAAAGTACCATTAAGCGTTTTGATCTATCCTTATAGATCTTGATGCTCAATGTTCAAGTAGCTTAATCCAGGTTTTCCATTGAAAACACTTTCCAAATAACCCTATATGCTTTCCAGAAATTCTACGTCATTTCTGATCATTAATATGTCAACAACATATACTCATCAGAAATTCTATAGTGCTCCCACTCACTTCTTTGGAAATACAAGTTTCTCATAAACTTTGTATACACCCAAAATCTTTGATCATCATCAAAGCATACATTCCAACTCCGAGATGCTCACTCCAGTCCTCAGAAGGATTGCTGGAGCTTTGCATACTTATTAGCATATTTCAGGATAGACAAAACCTTCCGGTTGTATCACATACAACCTTTCCTCAAGCATCGTCGAGGAAACAATGTTTTGACATCCTATCTGCAAGATTTCATAAATAATGCAGTAATTGCTAATATAATTCCAACAGACTCTTAGCATCGCTACGAGTGAGAAAGTCTCATCGTAGTCAACTCCTTGAACTTGTCGAAAAACATCTTAACGACAAGTCGAGCTTTCTCAATGGTGACACTTACCATCATTGTCTGTCTTCCTTTCAAAATCCATATGTACCTAACAGCCTTACGACCATCAAGTAGTTCTTCCAAAGTCTACACTTTGTTTTCATACATGGATCCTCTCTCGGGTTTTATGGCCTTGAGCCATTTATCGGAATCCGGGCCCACCATCGCTTCTCCATAGCTCGTAGGTTCATTGTTGTCTAGCAACATGACTTCCAAGACAGGATTACGTACCACTCTAAAGTAGTACGCATCCTTGTCATCCCACGAGGTTTGGTAGTGACTCGATCCGAAGTTTCATGATCACTATCATAAGCTTCCACTTCAGTTGGTGTACGTGCCACAGGAACAACTTCCTGTGCCCTGCTACACACTGGTTGAAGTGATGGTTCAATAACCTCATCAAGTCTCCACCATCCTCCCACTCAATTCTTTCGAGAGAAACCTTTCCTCGAGAAAGGACCCGATTCTAGAAACAATCCCTTATTGCTTTCGGATCTGAGATAGGAGGTATACCCAACTGTTTTGGGTGTCCTATGAAGATGCATTTCATCCGCTTTGGGTTCGAGCTTATCAATCCTGAAATTTTTTTCACATAAGCGTCGCAGCCCCAAACCTTTAAGAAACGACAACTTAGGTTTCTCTAAACCATAATTCATACGGTGTCATCTCAACGGAATTACGTGGTGCCCTATTTAAAGTGAATGTGGTTGTCTCTAATGCTTAACCCATGAACGATAGTGGTAATTCGATAAGAGACATCATGGTACGCACCATATCCAATAGGGTGCAACTATGATGTTCGGACACACCATCACACTATGGTGTTCCAGGCGGTATCAGTTGTGAAACAATTTCCACAATGTCTTAATTCTGTGCCAAACTCGTGATTCAGATATTCATCTCTATGATCATATCATAGATCTTTTATCCTCTTGTCACGACGATCTTTCAACTTCACACTGAAATTACTTGAACCTTTCAATAATTCAGACTCGTGATTCATCAAGTAAATATACTCAACATCTACTCAAATCATCTGTGAAGTAAGAACATAACGATATTCACTGCATGCCTCAGCACTCATTGGACTGCACACATCAAAATGTGTTACTTCCAACAAGTTGCTATCTTGTTCCATCTTACTGAAAACGAGGCTTTTCAGTCATCTTGCCCATGTGGTATGATTTGCATGTCCCAAGTGATTCAAAATCAAGTGAGTCAAAACGGTCCATTTGCATGGAGTTTCTTCATGCATATACACCAATAGACATGGTTCGCATGTCTCAAACTTTTCAAAAAAAACGAGTGAGCCCAAAGATCCATCAATATGGAGCTTCTTCATGCATTTTATACTGATATGACTTACGTGGCAGTGCCACAAGTAGGTGGTACTATCATTACTATATTTTGGCATGAACATGTGTATCACTACGATCGAGATTTAATAAACCATTCATTTTAGGTGTAAGACCATTGAAGGTATTATTCAAATAAACAGAGTAACCATTATTCTCCTTAAATGAATAATCGTATTGCGATAGACGTAATCCAATCATGTCTATGCTCAACGCAAACACCAATCTCTTTGGTAGAGGGAGCGTGCGATGCTTGATCATATCAAGCTTGGAAAAACTTCCAACACATATCGTCAGCTCACCTTTAGCTAGTCTCCGTTTATTCCGTAGCCTTTTGTTTCGAGTTACTAACACTTAGCAACCGAACCGGTATCTAATACCCTGGTGCTACTAGGAGTACTAGTAAAGTACACATTAACATAATGTATATCCAATATACTTCTATCGACCTTGCCAGCCTTCTTATCTACCAAGTATCTAGGGTAATTCTGCTCTAGTGGTTGTTCCCCTTATTACAGAAGCACTTAGTCTCGGGTTTGGGTTTTACCTTGGGTTTCTTCACTAGAGCAGCAGCTGATTTGCCGTTTCATGAAGTATCCCTTCTTGCCCTTGCCCTTCTTGAAACTAGTGGTTTCACCAACCATCAACAATTGATGCTCCTTCTTGATTTCTACTTTCGCGGTGTCAAACATCGCGAATACCTCAAGGATCATCATATCTATCCCTGATATGTTATAGTTCATCACGAAGCTCTAACAGCTTGGTGGCAATGACTTTGGAGAACCATCACTGTCTTATCTAGAAGATCAACTCCCACTCGATTCAAATGATTGTTGTACTCAGACAATCTGAGCATAAGCTCAACAATTGAGCTTTTCTCCTTAGTTTGCAGGTTAAGAAAGTCATCGGAGGTCTTATACCTCTTGACATGGGCACGAGCCTGAAATCCCAATTTCAGCCCTCAAAACATCTCATATGTTTCGCGATGTTTCAAAAACGTCTTTGGTGCCTCAACTCTAAACCGTTTAACTGAACTATCACGTAGTTATCAAAACGTGTATGTCAGATGTTCGCAACAACCACAGACAACGTTCGAGGTTCAGCACACTGAGCGGTGCATTAAGGACATAAGCCTTCTATGAAGCAATGAGGACAATCCTCAGTTTACGGACCTAGTCCGCATAATTGCTACTATCAACTTTCAACTAATTTTTCTCTAGGAACATATCTAAACAGTAGAACTATAGCGTGAGCTACGACATAATTTGCAAAAACCTTTTGACTATGTTCAGGATAATTAAGTTCATCTTATGAACTCCCACTTAGATAGACATCCCTCTGGTCATCTAAGTGATCACATGATCCGAGTCAACTAGGCCGTGTCCGATCATCACGTGAGACGGACTAGTCATCATCGGTGAACATCTTCATGTTGATCGTATCTACTATACGACTCATGCTCGACCTTTCGGTCTCCGTGTTCCGAGGCCATGTCTGCACATGCTAGGCTCGTCAAGTTAACCCTAAGTGTTTTCGCTGTGTAAAACTGTCTTACACCCGTTGTATGTGAACGTAAGAATCCATCACACCCGATCATCACGTGGTGCTTAGAAGCGACGAACTGTAGCAACGGTGCACAGTTAGGGGAGAACACTTCTTGAAATTTTGTAAGGGATCATCTTATTTACTACCGTCGTTCTAAGCAAACAAGATGCATAAACATGATAAACATCACATGCAATCAAATAGTGTAGTGACATGATATGGCCAATATCATATAGCTCCTTTGATCTTCATCTTCGGGGCTCCATGATCATCTTGTCACCGGCATGACACCATGATCTCCATCATCGTGTCTTCATGAAGTTGTCACGCCAACGACTACTTCTACTTCTATGACTAACGCGTTTAGCAATAAAGTAAAGTAGTTTACATGGCGTTCTTCAATGACACGCAGGTCATACAATAAATAAAGACAACTCCTATGGCTCCTGCCGGTTGTCATACTCATCGACATGCAAGTCGTGAATCCTATTACAAGAACATGATCAATCTCATACATCACATATCATTCATCACATTCTTCTTTGCCATATCACATCACATAGCATACCCTGCAAAAACAAGTTAGACGTCCTCTAATTGTTGTTGCATGTTTTACGTGGCTGCTATGGGTTTCTAGCAAGAACGTTTCTTACCTACGCAAGACCACAACGTGATATGCCAATTGCTATTTACCCTTCATAAGGACCCTTTTCATCGAATCCGTTCCGACTAAAGTGGGAGAGACTGGCACCCGCTAGCCACCTTATGCACCAAGTGCATGTCAATCGGTGGAACCTGTCTCACGTAAGAGTACGTGTAAGGTCGGTCCGGGCCGCTTCATCCCACAATACCGTCGAAACAAGATTGGACTAGTAACGGTAAGCATATTGAACAACATCAACGCCCACAACTACTTTGTGTTCTACTCGTGCAAAGAATCTACGCAATAGACCTAGCTCATGATGCCACTGTTGGGGAACGTAGCAGAAATTCAAAATTTTCCTACGCATATCACCAAGATCTATCTATGGAGAGACCAGCAACGAGTAGAAAGGGAGTGCATCTACATACCCTTGTAGATCGCTAAGCGGAAGCGTTCAAGTGAACGAGGTTGATGGAGTCGTACTCGTCGTGATTCAGATCACCGATGATCAAGTGCCGAACGGACGGCACCTCCGCGTTCAGCACACGTACAGCCCGGTGACGTCTCCCACGCCTTGATCCAGCAAGGAGAGAGGGAGAGGTTGAGGAAGACTCCATCCAGCAGTAGCACAACGGCGTGGTGGTGGTGGAGGAGCGTGGCAATCCAGCAGGGCTTCGCCAAGCACCTACAGGAGAGGAGGAGGTGTCATGGGAGGGAGGGAGGCGCCAAGGGCTTAGGTATGGAAGCCCTCCCTCCCCTCCACTATATATAGGGGCAGGGGAGAAGGGGGAGGCGCAGCCTTGCCCCCTACTCCAAGAAAGGGGTGCGGCTAAGGAGGGGGGAGGAGTCCATCCTCCCCAAGGCACCTCGGAGGTGCCTTCCCCCTTTAGGACTCTCCCCTTTTTCCTTTATCTTGGCGCATGGGCCTCTAGGGGCTGGTGCCCTTGGCCCATGTAGGCCAAGGCGCACCCCCTACAGCCCATGTGGCCCCCCGGGGCAGGTGGCCCCACCCGGTGGGCCCCCGGGACCCTTCCGGTGGTCCTGGTACAATACCGATGACCCCGAAACTTGTCCCGATGGCCGAAACAGGACTTCCTATATATAAATCTTTACCTCCGGACCATTCCGGAACTCCTCGTGACGTCCGGGATCTCATCCGGGACTCCGAACAACATTCGGTAACCACATACAAGCTTCCTTTATAACCCTAGCGTCATCGAACCTTAAGTGTGTAGACCCTACGGGTTCGGGAGACATGCAGACATGACCGAGACGTTCTCCGGTCAATAACCAACAGTGGGATCTGGATACCCATGTTGGCTCCCACATGTTCCACGATGATCTCATCGGATGAACCACGATGTCAAGGACTTAATCAATCCCGTATTCAATTCCCTTTGTCTATCGGTATGTTACTTGCCCGAGATTCGATCGTCGGTATCCAATACCTTGTTCAATCTCGTTACCGGCAAGTCACTTTACTCGTTCCGTAACACATCATCCCGTGATCAACTCCTTGGTCACATTGCGCATATGATGATGTCCTACCGAGTGGGCCCAGAGATACCTCTCCGTTTACACGGAGTGACAAATCCCAGTCTCGATCCGCATAAAACAATAGATACTTTCGGAGATACCTGTAGTGCACCTTTATAGTAACCCAGTTACGTTGTGACGTTTGATACACCCAAAGCACTCCTACGGTATCCAGGAGTTACACGCTCTCATGGTCGAAGGAAGAGATACTTGACATTGGCAAAGCTCTAGCAAATGAACTACACGATCTTTTGTGCTAGTCTTAGGATTGGGTCTTGTCCATCACATCATTCTCCTAATGATGTGATCCCGTTATCAACGACATCCAATGTCCATAGCCAGGAAACCATGACTATCTGTTGATCACAATGAGCTAGTCAACTAGAGGCTCACTAGGGACATATTGTGGTCTATGTATTCACACGTGTATTACGATTTCCGGATAATACAGTTATAGCATGAATAAAAGACAATTATCATGAACAAGGAAATATAATAATAATACTTTTATTATTGCCTCTAGGGCATATTTCCAACAAACACTTCTTGAAATTTTGTAAGGGATCATCTTATTTACTACCGTCGTCCTAAGTAAACAAGATGCATAATCATAATAAACATCACATGCAATCAAATAGTGACATGATATGGCCAATATCATTTTGCTCCTTTTGATCTTCATCTTCGGGGCTCCATGATCATCATCGTCACCGGCATGACACCATGATCTCCATCATCATGATCTCCATCATCGTGTCTTCATGAAGTTGTCACGCCAACGACTACTTCTACTTCTATGGCTAACGCGTTTAGCAATAAAGTAAAGTAAGTTACATGGCGTTCTTCAATGACACGCAGGTCATACAATAAATTAAGACAACTCCTATGGCTCCTGCCGGTTGTCATACTCATCGACATGCAAGTCGTGAATCCTATTACAAGAACATGATCAATCTCATACATCACATATATCATTCATCACATCCTTTTGGCCATATCACATCACATAGCATACCCTGCAAAAACAAGTTAGACGTCCTCTAATTGTTGTTTGCATGTTTTATGTGGCTGCTATGGGTTTCTAGCAAGAACGTTTCTTACCTACGCAAAACCACAACGTGATATGCCAATTGCTATTTACCCTTCATAAGGACCCTTTTCATCGAATCCGTTCCGACTAAAGTGGGAGAGACTGGCACCCGCTAGCCACCTTATGCACCAAGTGCATGTCAATCGGTGGAACCTGTCTCACGTAAGAGTACGTGTAAGGTCGGTCCAGGCCGCTTCATCCCACAATACCGTCGAAACAAGATTGGACTAGTAACGGTAAGCATATTGAACAACATCAACGCCCACAACTACTTTGTGTTCTACTCGTGCAAAGAATCTACGCAATAGACCTAGCTCATGATGCCACTGTTGGGGAACGTAGCAGAAATTCAAAATTTTCCTACGTGTCACCAAGATCTATCTATGGAGAGACCAGCAATGAGTAGAAAGAGAGTGCATCTACATACCCTTGTAGATCGCTAAGCGGAAGCGTTCAAGTGAACGGGGTTGATGGAGTCGTACTCGTCGTGATTCAGATCACCGATGATCCTAGTGCCGAACGGACGGCACCTCCGCGTTCAACACACGTACAGCTCGACGATGTCTCCCACGCCTTGATCCAGCAAGGAGAGAGGAAGAGGTTGAGGAAGACTCCATCCAGCAGCAGCACAACGGCGTGGTGGTGATGGAGGAGCGTGGCAATCCTGCAGGGCTTCGCCAAGCACCTACGGGAGAGGAGGAGGTGTCACGGGAGGGAGGGAGGCGCCAAGGGCTCAGGTATGGATGCCCTCCCTCCCCTCCACTATATATAGGGGCAGGGGAGAGGGGGGAGGCGCAGCCTTTCCCCCTCCTCCAAGGAAGGGGTGCGGCTAAGGAGGGGGGAGGAGTCCATCCTCCCCAAGGCACCTCGGAGGTGCCTTCCCCCTTTAGGACTCTCCCCTTTTTCCTATATCTTGGCGCATGGGCCTCTAGGGGCTGGTGCCCTTGGCCCATGTAGGCCAAGGCGCACCCCCTACAGCCCATGTGGCCCCCCGGGGCAGGTGGCCCCACCCGGTGGGCCCCCGGGACCCTTCCGGTGGTCCCGGCACAATACCGATGACCCCGAAACTTGTCCCGATGGCCGAAACAGGACTTCCTATATATAAATCTTTACCTCCGGACCATTCCGGAACTCCTCGTGACGTCCGGGATCTCATCCGGGACTCCGAACAACATTCGGTAACCACATACAAGCTTCCTTTATAACCCTAGCGTCATCGAACCTTAAGTGTGTAGACCCTACGGGTTCGGGAGACATGCAGACATGACCGAGACGTTCTCCGGTCAATAACCAACAGCGGGATCTGGATACCCATGTTGGCTCCCACATGTTCCACGATGATCTCATCGGATGAACCACGATGTCAAGGACTCAATCGATCCCGTATTCAATTCCCTTTGTCTATCGGTATGTTACTTGCCCGAGATTCGATCGTCGGTATACCGATACCTTGTTCAATCTCGTTATCGGCAAGTCACTTTACTCGTTCCGTAACACATCATCCCGTGATCAACTCCTTGGTCACATTGCGCATATGATGATGTCCTACCGAGTGGGCCCAGAGATACCTCTCCGTTTACACGGAGTGACAAATCCCAGTCTCGATCCGCATAAAACAATAGATACTTTCGGAGATACTTGTAGTGCACCTTTATAGTCACCCAGTTACGTTGTGACGTTTGATACACCCAAAGCACTCCTACGGTATCCAGGAGTTACACGATCTCATGGTTAAAGGAAGATATACTTGACATTGGCAAAGCTCTAGCAAATGAACTACACGATCTTTTGTGCTAAGCTTAGGATTGGGTCTTGTCCATCACATCATTCTCCTAATGATGTGATCCCGTTATCAACGACATCCAATGTCCATAGCCAGGAAACCATGACTATTTGTTGATCACAACGAGCTAGTCAACTAGAGGCTCACTAGGGACATATTGTGGTCTATGTATTCACACGTGTATTACGATTTCCGGATAATACAGTTATAGCATGAATAAAAGACTATTATCATGAACAAAGAAATATAATAATAACTTATTTATTATTGCCTCTAGGGCATATTTCCAACACGTAGTAATTTCAAAAAAAATTCCTACGCACACGCAAGATCATGGTGATGCATAGCAACGAGAGGGGAGAGTGTTGTCCACGTACCCTCGTAGACCGAAAGCGGAAGCGTTATGACAACGCGGTTGATGTAGTCGTACGTCTTCACGGCCCGACCGATCAAGCACCGAAACTACGGCACCTCCGAGTTCTAGCACACGTTCAGCTCGATGACGTCCCTCGAACTCCGATCCAGCCGAGTGTCGAGGGAGAGTTCCGTCAGCACGACGGCGTGGTGACGATCTTGATGTACTACTGACGCAGGGCTTCGCCTAAGCACCGCTACGATATTATCGAGGTGGATTATGGTGGAGGGGGGCACCGCACACGGCTAAGAGATCCAAGGGATCAATTGTTGTTGTTGTGCCTAGAGGTGCCCCCCTGCCCCCGTATATAAAGGAGCAAGGGGGGAGGGGGCGGCCGGCCTAGGAGGGGCGCGCCAAGGGGAGTCCTACTCCCACCGGGAGTAGGACTCCCTCCTTCCTTGTTGGAGTAGGAGAAGGGGGAAAGAGGGGGAGAGGAGGAAGGAAAAAAGGGCCGCACCCCTTGTCCAATTCGGACCAGAGGGGGGCCTGCGCGCCTCCTTCCTTTTGGCCTCTCTCCTCTATTCCCGTATGGCCCAATAAGGCCCATATACTCCCCGGCGAATTCCCGTAACTCTTCGGTACTCCGAAAAATACCCGAATCACTCGGAACCTTTCCGAACTTCGAATATAGTCGTCCAATATATCAATCTTTACGTCTCGACCATTTCGAGACTCCTCGTCATGTCCCCGATCTCATCTGGGACTCCGAACTCCTTCGGTACATCAAAACTCATAAACTCATAATATAACTGTCATCGAAACCTTAAGCGTGCGGACCCTACGGGTTCGAGAACAATGTAGACATGACCTAGAACTATTCTCGGTCAATAAGCAATAGCGGAACCTGGATGCTCATATTGGTTCCCACATATTCTACGAAGATCTTTATCGGTCAAACCGCATAACAACATACGTTGTTCCCTTTGTCATCGGCATGTTACTTGCCCGAGGTTCGATCGTCGGTATCCAATACCTAGTTCAATCTCGTTACCGGCAAGTCTCTTTACTCGTTACATAATGCATCATTCAGTAACTAACTCATTAGCTACATTGCTTGCAAGGCTTATAGTGATGTGCATTTACCGAGAGGGCCCAGAGATACCTCTCCGACAATCGGAGTGACAAAACCTAATCTCGAAATACGCCAACCCAACATGTACCTTTGGAGACACCTATAGTACTCCTTTATAATCACCCAATTACATTGTGACGTTTGGTAGCACCCAAAGTGTTCCTCCGATAAACGGGAGTTGCATAATCTCATAGTTACAGGAACATGTATAAGTCATGAAGAAAGCAATAGCAATATACTAAACGATCAAGTGCTAGGCTAACGGAATGGGTCATGTCAATCACATCATTCTCCTAATGATGTGATCCCATTAATCAAATGACAACACATGTCTATGGTTAGGAAACATAACCATCTTTAATTAATGAGCTAGTCAAGTAGAGGCATACTAGTGACTATATGTTTGTCTATGTATTCACACATGTATCATGTTTCCGGTTAATACAATTCTAGCATGAACAATAAACATTTATCATGATATGAGGAAATAAATAATAACTTTATTATTGCCTCTAGGGCATATTTCCTTCAGTGATGTCATGGTTGATACTCTCTGTGAACTTGTAATAAAAGTATGTGGATTTGGGATTTGATTAACCCTAATGGTACTTCCATCAGGTTGAATTCTAGCAAATATGTACCACTTACAAGGCCTGACGCTTCCATCGAAACCTCTGCACTTTGCATAAAATTTCTTTCTATCAGTTCACATAGTCTTGGCATCAAACTCATGTTTGACTGCATAAGTCTTGAAACACATCCTAAACTCCTTCATGCTTGGGAACAACTTGCCTACTTCAATAACATGATTTTATTTGTCATACACACTTACAAGCTCATCATCATGTGCATCATCTACATCATCTGCGGCATCTTTCATCAGCTGTCCATCCACATCTTCACAAGCATCTCTGTTAGCATCATTAGGCAAACTAGATTCACCCCTCTCTTCTCCATCTTGATCATCTACTGGATCTACTGGAATGCCAAAAAATTGGCCATCTCAGTGTCAGCCATTGGTGCAATGACTAAATCAGTAGTGTCTTCTAATTGTACTGAATTCCAATCAACCCAAACAACCCTTGCAGCACCATCACAACCCTCTTCTACATCTTGATCAACCCCCCCCCTATTACTGTCACTTCACCCATAAACATGGACGTTATCTGTCTCTGTGAAGCCCAATCATCATCTTCCATCTGTGAAGCCAACTTTGAGGGCACATATCCAACCTTAGAATCTAATTTCAGATCAAGGAGCTCTGCATGAAAGGTAGTCAGTTTGCTTGCCCAGCCGTCTTGCCGGTCGATTTCATCAACCACCTCTTCACCATTCTTAATTCTCACATACTCACCCTTTCAATTAGCAAACCATAGAAATGCTACCTCCTGCTCTGGACCCCAAAAAATGCTCTCCCCAATTTTCTCCACGACATTTCTCACGGCCCTCTCTTCCATGCTCTGTATTTCCTGAGGATCGATCTCTGCACATTCAACCTCCCATTTCACAATTGTATCTCTCTCTATGTCTCGCACGCTACCATCACCTAGCTTCGCCTTAGAAGGAAAGAATTCGACAGTGAATTTGAATGTCCTACCCCTGTTTGTCAATGGCGGGCAGTGTGAGCTAGCGGAAGCGGACGACGCACAAATCGCATAGGTTGGAAAGGATGCACATACCTAGCCGACCTTGTTGTCTCTGGCGGCTCCATCGCGGTCAACCCCCTACCCCGCACCCAAATCTGTATCAAATCGACCAAAAACAGAGGAAACAGAGGCGATGCGGTGAGCTCTAACTCGACAAGGAGGGGAACAGTTCAGGATTTACTCACCATAGCCGCCGCCGTCACCGACAACGACAGCTCCGCCGCTGCTGTCACCGAGAAAATAAAAGCTCCAGCGCCGTCGCCGGCTCACCGCCGAGAACGAAGAGGAGGGAGCAACGTGTCACTGCTCACCTGATTCAGACAGGCACGGAGCCACACCTGATGCACTACCAAGTGGGGCCGTAACTAGATGCTCTGTCAAGTGGGACCCACATGTCTTAAACATAATCTCACTCCCGTTGACGACCATTTTAATCGCCCGAGTGGGCCTTGGCTATTTGGGCTTCTGAAGCGTTGCACTACAGCTATTTTCGTCAACCACGTCGCACTCCTTCCAATTCACGTGAAATGCGTCACACAGGAGCTATTGGCCCATCAATGCATGTGTGGTTGTACTTGTACCCCTAGAAAACTATTGGTCTTCTCATGGAAAAAACATCGAGGGAGTTGACAATATGGCATATGTAGTCGTACAAAATACTGAAATCCAGGTTTCAACTGCACATTACAAAATGAAGGGCGCAAATCAACTGTGATTAGTGTCCTATATGTTCGTCTTCCATGCACTATTTATATCTTGATTTGTCTTCCCTTTTCTTGGCTTGTAGACACTTCCTATTTACTCACTCATCTGTTTCCAAATAGTTTCATAATATTTTAGACGTGCTACCATCCATCGCTAACAATTGTAGCACCTAAAGTGAGTGTACCACTGTAACCTCTCTCTCTCTCTCTCTCTCTCTCTCTCTCTCTCTCTCTCTCTCTCTCTCCCTCTCCCTCTCTCTCTCTCTCCCTCTCTCTCTCTCTCTCTAGGTGGTCAGACACACCAATGAGTGTCTTGTAGAAATTCCCTACAAGTCCGCTTTCCAAACGTTCTATGTATTTTTTTAGGGACAAGCATGACATGTTTTTTACGAGGAAACACATGCAAATACATCGTAAGTATGATAAGTAATTTATCTTGCAGGTTTATGAGAGCTTGGACATGCTGTGAAAAATGCATAACGGCTTGTTTGGCATAGCGGGGTTAGAGAGTGTATAAGTGAGGATTATCCCCAAATTGATGGGGTGAAACCTATCCCTTCATCCAGTCCCCTCAATCCTGGAGAAAACGCTAGGTCAGGGTAGTGGATTGAACAACATAACCATCTCGGGTCCCATGCACCTAGTATGTTGCTGCCACGTGAATTGGTCCTCCCCACGCCAGGTTTTGGATTCCATTATTTGAGTCCTAGTTGGGTACCTATTCGGATCCCCATGAGGCCTAATATAAAATTGGGGCTAGGGCAAATATGCATATGGATAACTTCCAGCCAAAAAATGTATACATAACTCCACTGTTAGATTTCATCAGTAGAACAGAGCTCGACACATGTACCATTCTTTACTTCATCATTAACAACACGATGCCTTGGTGATGTCTAAATAAATATTGTCATGCAACTTGGCAAAATTTTGACAACGCCTGAGAGCAACTCTAACCAACTCCATTAAATTTGCCTCTCTAAGGCCCTTTTAGGATGGCTCCCTAGAATCGGATGAGCTCCACAAGTGTTAGCTGAAGACATCACATGGCATCAGTGGTTGGTAGCAGAAGGGAAATTTCATGGCGATTGGCAGTAGTTGGTTTTGGGGGTACAATGTCGGGAGGATTGGAGGTGAGTTGGTAGGGAGAGGGTTGGGCTTGCTTTTTTTTGAAAATACT
>NC_057807.1:592996267-593003737 GCF_018294505.1 Triticum aestivum | reverse complement strand
GCTCCAGCCAGTGTAACAATGTGAGACTAACGTGATAACCAACTATACCAGCCAGACAAGTTGTGATTTTTGGTCGGAAAAAAAAAGTGTAACAATGTGATTAAGTAATCCACAAGAGGTGCCACATTGACGTTTTTGGCACTGAAAGATAACAAAGTATGATAATGTCACTTGCTTGTAAAAACCATATGTAAGATTCTTGTAGCCAACTTACATATTGTGGATATTTTTCTGTTGTATATGATATCATTTTAATTAACACTCACAAATTGTAAAGCTTATATTTAAGCAATCGATCAACAAATATATATTTTTGACAAAATGTAGCAATGCTATCTTTCTCATTCATTAAGAGAGAATCATCGGAGCCGGAAAATTACAAGAAAATACTATGAAGAGATGGAAAAAAAATCCCATCGTGACCAAACAACATGAGAATTGCAAGGAAATACAAGAAAGAGATCAAACAAATCACACCGAGAGCAACAAAGGAGCTATACGGATGGAAAGACTATCACAAATCTCGCCGGTGCAACCAACGCAAGGGAAGATTTCAACTTTCATCTTCACTGACCAAGTAAGGCGAGAACGCTTTGAGCTTGACGTCCGGTTGTCCCCGGCAATACTCCTCAAAAGAGGGGGAAGGAGTGTCGAAAGGGAATATGCGGCGATGTAAGGTGATTCACAGACTCACTAATCCGGCAGATGAGACCATTATACTCTTCCAGAAAACTGGTCAAATGGCAAGACAAACAAACACACCTCAGCATGGATCTACGTCAGAAGTAAGAAGAACTAAGACCAGCCACCAACCTGCAGCCTCGGTTAAAAAAAAACAACACCTGCAGCCACGGACCTCAAACCGGCCAACCGCAGGAAGGAACATTATAGACATCAGTTTGTCTATATCATGCTTGCCCGTAGGTTGTACTACCTCCATCGTGTTTATTAGTCCCCCTCATATTTTGGATCAAAATTGACCATAGATTCAACTAGCAAAATATTATGTATATATACTCTCCTAGATTCATATTACTTGTCGCTAGATAGTACAAAGTTGATACAACTTTATACTAAACCAGCGACCGGTAATATGAATCAAGTAACAAAAGGTTTATCATTGGAAACTTATTTCAAATACTAATCTATCAACATAATTTTTAAATCTAAGGTCAAAGTTTAGCACAAAATACAAAAAAAAAACTCATAAATCTGGACGGAGGCAGTAAAACACAGCGCCATGTCCAACGGTGCAGTTGGTCAGTAGCAAAACAAAATCCGGTTTGACTTCCGTGGCCATGCATGAAGACAACGTCCACATGACCGTGACCATTGGCACGCGATTCGTTTCTCGGAAGGCGCGGCTAACCAACCGAAACTTGGAAGCTTTTGGAACCTCGACCGTTTCGGCGTTTCCCATGGACATGCACATCACCGTGCACCAGTAAAAACACCTGCACTGCACCAACAACAACAGCAAAGAATAATTCTCCCTCCCTCTGATCTTTCATCATTCACTTTTCCATGCATTGCCCCACGTCATCCTTCTGGACCTTCCGAGGGAGAGAATAAAGAAAAACGGCGCCTTTGAACGGCTCTTGTCCTCAAGTCAAGACGCGACGTCGGATCGATGCTCCACATCTCAACACAGAAAACAGGAACTGGCACAGGACAAAATGGTCGTGTATACCTGTGGCGAGTTTTTTTTACTGGGGTGCCGCAGATCGGTCACACGATGATGCATGTTTGTACAGGCAAAGTCAGTGGGTATGTTCATTTTTTATGCTTGAGATGACTGAATAATAACTAGCTAGTGTGAATTGTAACTGGAAGCAGCATATTGGCGCTTCGTTTTTCCTAACATGAGCGACACGTTTCACCCTTTTTAGGTTAACCAGGGACCAAGGCAAGTGACTGGTAGGGTTATTGACAGGATCTGTCGGCCGTGAGCCCGTGACAGTTTATCAAGCGGAGGAGTCGTTCCAAGATTGCCCAGCTTGGCTGTTAAAAAACAGCTGATTAGCTTAATCGGTCCGTGCTAATCCATAGTTAACGTGTTGCAATTCGATTGCACTTGGGGAAAATGGGAACCAAGACTAGGTAAGATGCATCTCTTTTGTTTCTACCACGTAGCACTGACAAAAGACAAGTGTGAGCTATTTTCTGGGGTGTGAGATCGAGGCTCTGGAATTGCCATGCTAGATTTCATACTGAAACTCAAACAGACAAAAAACCTGTGATCATCCAAGGAGAAAAGTTTTTTTTAAGCACGTTGGTTATTATATTAGCCTGGGCCTGGCCGCAGATGTTTGGTGAGCTCTGAAATGTATCTCTTCTTTCTTCAGAGATTCAGATTGATGGACCTACAGAAAGCTATATATATATATGAAAATTATATCCCAGCCTATTACTCCCTCCGTCCGGAAATACTTGTCATCAATCAAAATGAATAAAAAGAGATGTATATAGATGTATTTTAGTTCTAGACACATCCTTTTTTGTCCATTCTGATGACAAGTATTTTCGGACGGAGGGAGTACTATTCAGACGACTGCCGTGTAGCAAAATCACAAATGTATTAGATATATCTGGTTACTATTTCTGACGTGGATTCAGATCTTTAAAAAAAATATTCTGATGCCTTGTGGAATTCTTTGTCACCTATCTTGTCAAAAAGATGGGCATATCATCTCCCCTCTGAACCATACGTATACATCAGTGGAAGTCGAGTTGCTCACTTCTTTCGGTACAGCAGTTTTCAGTATTCTGTCCTGAAACAGTACATTAGGAAATTCTGTCCAGCCAACTTATAGGAAAAATGAAGCAAAGATCAGGGCCAATGAATTCAACATCAACAGACGAAAATGTACTTTTGCACCCATTAATTCATCGAAGACTGTACTAGTTCTTAGCAACATTGTTTCAGAGATTAGAGGCACTCACAAATGCCGCATAGTAAATTTCCTGATAGTGTCAAATGTGGCAACAGGCCTGCATCTGATGACCCCTGACTCACCACAACTGATATGACATCGAGTGGTTGAGTGCATTATGGTTGTCCCCTCTTGCTTCCAACCAAAATCCTACTATCAGGTCAGAAAACGAACTGCTGCAAAATTATAGCAGCAGCATAAGAATAGTGTGATACAGTATATATATGTAACTAACAATTGTACCTGGTCCTGGACAGAAGGAGTAGCCGGGAAGCCAGCTCAAATTCGATATGATCGAAAGGGTCAAGCATCCACAATTCGTTCCAAGTTCCCGACCATCGCCATTCGATGTCCAGCGACAGAATTGTTCCTTTCAGGTTGGCCGGCAGTATCCTTCCATGAGCCAAGAGGATGGGAGATAGCTATTGTGACTGTGTTCAGGTCTGCTCAAGCTACATAAATCCTCGTCACTATCAGTCGTGTTATGCATGCATGTTGTGTTCCTTGTTTCTTGCGATTTCTTCGCCGCCATCGATCCCCAAGTGGAGTGGGAGGAACTAGGCTGGAAGCAAAGAGACCCAAGATGAGGGGCCCCATTTTTTTTGAAGTTCTCCTGCTCGTCCCACGGACAAGATGATGGCCAAGTACTGAGGACTCAGGAGGAGCACGTGCAGATGACCACCCAATAGTTCTACTTTGGACTAGACAAATGGCAAAGGGTTGAATATTTTGTACTACTATGAGACCTTTGTGTTGTCAAATTTGGACCCCTGGCAGAAGATTATACTCCCTCCGTCTCAAAATAAGTGTCTTAACTTTGTACATATTTTGGGACAGAGGAAGTATTTAATATAGTGATTTCTATGTCACCGCCTGGGATGGATACTGCGATTCAGTCCTGTGATGAAACCTTAACATCAAAATGATAGACCTTGAATCGGAGTAGGCTAGTAGATCCGGTAAACCTACCTTCTCCTGGTGTGGATGAGCTCGATCCAGCGCCGGCCATGGTGATGTGGTGACGGCGGCGATGTGGCCAGAGAGATGGCGGCGGTGGTGTGCTTCCCGTGAGCACCGCGCTTACCCTAGATCGATAGGGAGTGTTCGGTGGGGTTTGTGGCAGCGTTCAACCTCGTGAGTCGTGCCCCGGCCCCCACCTCTGTTATATAGCGCGGGTCATAGGGGCCCACCAACCATGGTTTGGTTGGGCGCCCCCGCTCAGGGCGCGAGTCAGGGGCCCGTTCGACCCGTTGGATTCGAACGAGATAGAGATCAACCTAACACAAAAATTGTCTTTGGAGAGATCTATGATCTCCTCAAGAAAATCGACCCCGCGAGTCACATGATCTGGTCATCAACTTGAAGTAATGGTTAATTACTTAAGCCGGCTGCATCTTAAACACATGCTGATTTAGTCCGAGGATAATATCAAGGCAGTGATTCAGGGTTCTTTCATCACAGAAAGAATTAAGGTAACAGTGCTAATGTGCTACCTTAGGATTTCGAACTGCCTTGATGCATTTGCCTGAACAGATCGACGAGCTGCGTTGCTCATCATCTTCGTCAGATATTATTACAAAGTTACACTGAACTTTATCAATGACAGGTTGAATGTTCCACGAACTTCAAACATTACCAGTTTACCACAATGGTTTGCGGTCTTTCTAGGTTCTTGATGAGCATGCTCTTAATGAAGAGTTGAGCAGAGTTAATGCAATCTGCATTGTATGAAGAATGACTGCTACTACATGCTGATGACTCATACACTAGATTTTGACACTGCAACAATGTCAATTATGGATTGGTCTGGACCATTTCTGCAGTCATCGACTAACTGATCAACAAAAATAGTTGGGATACTGTTCAATAGCTTCCATTTGAACATTCTTCATTTTCTAGAACAGCATAATAAATACATCTGCGTGCCCAAGAAAATGAGTATTGGACGGTATGAGTTGCTTGAACTGAATTGTTCTTTAAAGTTTCTGACTTCCTGCC
Organism: Triticum aestivum; assembly: GCF_018294505.1. Taxonomy (NCBI): domain Eukaryota; kingdom Viridiplantae; phylum Streptophyta; class Magnoliopsida; order Poales; family Poaceae; genus Triticum; species Triticum aestivum. The sequence continues at coordinate 592,998,806 of NC_057807.1, read as the reverse complement.
TTCAGCATCAGTTATTTTTCACCGGGCTGATGGCAAGAGTTGAATTTTTGGGCATAAACTTGCTGTCGTCAATTTGCGCAAACAGGATTTCAGACAAAAAGGCAATGAATTCTTCAGCGTGCCCAAAAAGGTAAACGAGTAGATGATATGAATTGCATGAAATCGTTCTCTGAATTTTTCACAGAAGTTATTTCTGCCAGGCTGATGACAAGAGTTCTTTTTGGAACAAAACATCTGTGTTTTCGATTTGCATGAACAGGGGCTGATAGATTAAATGAAGTATAAGTTAGTTTGACATGCTGTAGTGAAACAGCGCATATTTAACTGTTACAAGTCGCGCTGTGGATATATTTGACAAACAGTTGTCATTTTGGTAAGATATAGCCTGAACTCCGCCTAGAAAAAAGGATATAGCCTGAACTGGAACGGGAAGTCTAGTGAGGCTTACAATATATATGCTTCTTTTTACAGAACACTGCAAATCTCCAATGAAGCTTTCAACTGGAGCTTAAATGTTTGATGTGGATTGTGCAGCAAAGAGATTCAGTGCAGACTTGTCGACAAAGAATGTCCACTGCTCCTCTCCATGCTATGCATTTATTGGTAGCTTTGACACTGCAACAATATAAATCATCACTGTGTGCTGAATTGGACATTTTGGGGGAGCTTTATGGCCCTTTATATGAATTAATAGGAGCTTCCCAAGAAGAAACAGAAGGCCGAAGAATTGTTACAATAGAGATAAGATCAACCTGATGTATGACACATCTTCTGACAATTCGATCGTGAACAGTTTATGTTCTTATCAACGATGACATTAAACAATGGAAACAATGAGAAACAAACTGATAGCACACACGCATATCAGTAAGCAATAAGCCCCAAATGTACAATCTTTCGAGCAAGACAGCCCAATGGTCACAACAGAAGGTTAGCATAATAACTGAAGCCTCTGGGTAAACTTACATCAGCCACATAATTAAGTCACTCGGTTTCCATAACGTGTACCTTTGTTCAGATGCACGGTGTCAGCACAACAATGTTAATGATGCCAATGGAAAGCAAATCACTACCTCATCATGATCAATCCAAAATAACTTCCATCTCGTATACACTGGCTAAAAAATGGAGCCGGATTTCCCCTTCCCCATGAGCATGTCCTTGGCCTCGTTTATCTTGGAAGCAATGTAATGGCTGCCACCACCATCAGGGTGGTTGGCTACCATTACCCTCTTGTGGGCCTCCTTTATCTTGTCCAGTGCAGCACGTTCTCTGAAGAAACGACAGTTTCATATTTTCAGCATCTCAATGTAACTCAAAAAACAACTGTACATCATTTCAGTCGCACAGGATTTCAGCGACATTATCAATATACAGGTTAACAAGGACATGATGAAGAAGAAACATCACCTTACGCCAAGGATCAGTGCGGCTTCTCTTCTGCTCATCTCCCTCTCAAATCCGCCAGGATAGAATTTACGCACACGTGGCATCGCCGCCCGGATTCGAAAGGCCTGCCATGCCTGAATCATGAATCTGCTTCCCATCGCAGCAGCAGCTACCGACAGCCCAGCTACCAGCGGCGTGGCCTGTGGTACCAGAGAATGTTCCAGCACACTGATTAGACCGATCGATGACAGAGCTAAAATTCAGAATCATACTCTCAACATGACATGGCTAAGTTTCTGAATTATGTGCAGGTTCAGTTATGCATTCAACATATATACACACAATAATAAAGGAGAAATTCATCTTCATATAACTGCAAATTGTACCCAACCAAATGATTCAGTTCAACCACAGGTTCCTAAATCCATGTCAGGTACACGAACCCAGCCAGGCAGACTGCTATCGTTGTCTGGCACTGTTCGTCTGGACCAGCGCGGCTAAGGGGGGTCACGGCTGCTGCAGTGAGCGACTGCTGCCGCCTCTCCGGACCAGCGGACCACGCTGGCCGCCGGGACCCTGGGATGGCCCGATTCAACCAACCCGCTAGCACTGGGCACGCTAGCAGCCCCGCCAGTAGCGACCCGGTCGCCGTCGTCGACGGCGGAACAGGAGACCCGATCCCGAATTGGGCAGGACGTTTACCAGATACTGTCGCTGTTCCGCCGTAACTCTCAAACAGCCGGCGGACCCGACCCGGGAGGGACCTCGCCTTGGATTGTACTCGACCGCTAGCTGCTGCCTCTATCCCTCTATCTATCTACCGGAGCCGCGGGGCACGGCAGGAGGAACTACAGCGACGCCGGATCTTCGGTAGAACGACGCGAGAACGAAGGGCCGGGGTGGGGAGGAGGGCGTACCATGGCGCGACGGCGGCGAGCGAGCGAGTGAGCGAGGCGGCCGGAGCAGTCCCGTCGGCGAGCTCGCCCGATTCTGCGGAACCGAGGGGGAGGAGGCTGCGGGCGCGCGAGGTTTGGGTGCCTCTGTGGGCGGGGGTGGTTGCGGATTAAGGCGAGCGAGGCGGCGCTCTTCTTGTGCAGCAAGAAAGAATCGAGTGGAAAAAGGAGGAGGGGTCGGTTTCCTTCTCTTTTTT
>NC_057807.1:592969038-592995711 GCF_018294505.1 Triticum aestivum | reverse complement strand
AAACGGGCCGGCCCACTCTGCCCGTCACACGGGTTTCTCTTTTTCTTCTTCCGTTTTTAGTCGGCCTTTCACCTAAAAAAGCTACATATTTTTAGGAGCTACATTAAACCTATGAAAAGTATTCTTAGGAAAAAAATCAGTATGTGTTACATACTATACAAAAGTCCAGTGTACATAAAGAAGCTTAATCTATATTCAATGAATGTTCGGTGTGTGTCATAAAAATGTAAATCATATAATTTTTTTAAATTATATTGTATATAAAAATAAAAAATATTAATCATATACTAGAAACATTTCCACTATATTAGTAATAAATGTTCACCATATATTTAAAAAAGACCTAAAATTTAAGAAAATTTAAACGATGAAAGAAAATAAAAGAAAACCAAAATCTGAAAAAGCAAACAAAACAAATACAAAAACGAAACAGAAAACCAAGAGCAAAACCACACACACAAAAAAAAGCGCAAACGTGCCAAATGAGCCAACCCATCTTGCCTCGCGTTTCTGGCGCACCTATATGATTCAGGTGGACATCCCATAGGATTTTCCAAGATTCTTTTCCCACCACCGGAACTATATCTTGCCTATAGTGGGTATAACTATCATCTCGTCTGATATGATTTTCCAAGATTCTTTCCCCACCACCAGAACTATATCTCGCCTATAGTGGGTATAACTATCATCTCGTCTGATAGCTTTCCTCCCTAGTGTAGCTGCTCGGCCAGCTCATTTCTCTTTATTCCGTTAGCTGTGACGCTCGCTCGTGAAAGTTGTTCCACCGCTCCACAGTTTTGGTTTGCTTTTGAGAAAGGGGGGTTCTGTTTTTTTCTTCTGTTCATTTATCTGGTTCTCTCTTTTTCTTTATCAGTTTTCTATTTTTTTACATCGGGCTTCTTTACTTCTTTCATGGTTCTTTATTTCCTTTTTCATTGTTTTTCTTTGTTTCTCTCTTCCTTTTTCACTGGTTTTTATTGCTTTTTTTTCTTGTTTCTTTCTTGGTTTTCTTTTTTTTCTCGTTCATTTCTTTGGTTTTCATCATCTTTCTTTGTTTTTCTTTTATTATTCATCACATGTCTAAAAATTTTGGTCCACATGTGTACATTTTTCTATGCGTTAGGAAAATTATTTGCATATGTTTAACAATTTTACAAATGCATGATTAACATCTTTTATAATTTTATGTTTGAGGACTAATTACATTTTTATATATACCAAGAAATTTTTGTATCATGTTTAATATTTTTAAATATATTATTAATTCTTTTTATGCATAACCAATATTTTTAATACACGTTCTATAATTTCGTATACATCAGGATTATTTTTATACACCTTTAAAAATTAACACGTGATTAACACTTTTTTCATACACATTATATATTTTCATATATATTTGTAATATTTTTTATATATGTTTAACATTTTTAAATGTGTTGTTTACATTTTTCAAACACACGTATTTGAATATTTGTTGTTCAAATATGTGTTAAATATGTTTTCAATAATTCTTGAAAAAAAAGCTGGACACTATCAACATTATTTATAAGTTGCACCAGCATTGTTTAACACTACACGAAACTTTTTTTCATACTTAAATATTTTTTGATATATATATTATGTTGTTTTCAAAATAAAAAAAAACAAAATCGAGTAAGCCAAATAACGAAATCTGAAAAGAAGGGACGGTGTAACCAGACCGGCCAGTCCTGGTCTGTCTAGCTTGAAGCGAGATATATAGTCTCACGCCCGTTTCCCACCGTTTCTGCACAAGGTAGGCTAGCTAGTAAGCTCACATCAGCGATGGTCTGCTCCTGTATGAGGGTTTTCTCGTGTCGTGTCGCCGCCGCGATTTGAGAATTTAGGTCCCTTCACCTCTGGCTACCATCTTGGCACTCAGTGGTGGGGGGACTTTGGATCTTCCCAGACATTTATGTTCTTCGTCAACTTCTAGTAATTATCATAGTTGTGTAAGAATTAATTTTCTCTTATTTTCCTGGCGATGCCATGAGATTAGAGAGTCTTTTTTATCCTTGTAGATCCGATTTATTCGAATATGGTGAGTTTTTGTTGTGTCAAGCTTTTTCTGTTGGTTTGATTCTTTGAGGAGATGAAATCTTTCGACATCATGGTGAAGATATAGTGATTTAATGGCATGCATTTCTAGGGGATCATCACCAGTTCAAGTACGTTCATCGATGAAGGCTTCCCATCTTTTTGGATGGATGACTCAATGCACTTCCAAAAACCATTATTGATAATGTTTGTGTGGGTGAAATAACGACAACATCGTTGCTTCAGTCCAATTGCAGCCTCTTTATTGAAGTATTTGGTGTATTTCTTCAAGCAGATATTGATACCCCGAAGAAGGTGTTTTCAAGAGATTTCGTTATAGTTCTTAGTCATAAGAGTTATTTTGTATTTTCTTGAATCTTAGGTCCAAATCAGTGTACCCGTAAAAAAATTGACAGTCAGTGTACATGTAATTATTATGAGTATGAAAAAAAATTATAGGTGTTTTTGAAAAAACTACTAAGCTCGCTTCATGCCTTATCTACCGGTTTCGAGAAGGTTCAAATGGTTTTCTTCGTTTTCCTTTTTATGTGCTTTCTTTTGTTGCTTTATTGCTTCTCCAATTTTTCTGATTTTTTTCTTGCATTTTCTTGTTTTAATTTTTTACTGCCTGAAAATTATGAACATCTTTTTATATCCAGAATTTTTTTCACATTTGTTAACATTTTTTTAAAATTGATTAATATCTTTCGTAATTTTGTAAACATCTTTTTTATTTTTCCGATATTAAAGAACATATTAATAAAAATTAATATTTACAAATTCGTTCCAAATTTATGGAAATTTTTCAGTTGATTATTTTTAAAACTGAAAAGAAATTTAAAATACAAAACTTTGTCAGCATTTTTTAATTTGAACTCATAATCATTTTATAATGTTTGTAAATATATTCAAAATTCATATATATATATATATATATATATATATATTCAAATCCATAAACATGAATTTTACTTCAAATACATTTTTCTTACCTTTTACGAATGTTTCAACAAAACCGCGAACATTTTTCATTTTTTTGGGGCATAATATATATTCTCTCGGTTTTCCTTCCTCTCTATTTTTTTACCGTCACTTCTACAAATGTGCTGAGGCGCAACTAGGTCGACTGGTCAACCAGCCGAAGCGAGTGCCTTGTGATGTGTGTTTGGTCATGCTTTGACATGTTGCACACGGAGTACAAGATTCCTTCTAATTTTTATTATTTTGGTGTTCGTTGTACTGGCATAATTGAAGTTGAATAGATCAAAAGTTTTCTTCCAAAAAAAGGGGCAGCGACAATAGTTTTTTTTTTAGGGGAAAACCAAGTTTTATTCAGCAAAATCCACATGAAGTGGTATACAACTCTGGTCATGAGGTACACCCAACCAGACGTGGCGACCCGGAGCTCTAGTTATCGCAAACTTGGCTAAACTATGTGCCTCATAATTAGCGGCACGAGACTCAAAAAAAAAGTTACAAGTAAAAGTAGCAGCTCGAAGGTTTATTTCGGTTACAATTGCACCATATGAACCCCGCGCATGTCCAGAGATATCGTATACGACCTGCTGACAATCAGAAGCCACCACAAAATGATGTATGTCCAAGTCTTCGGCGAGGGAGAGTGCTTCTCGACAGGCTATTGCTTCGATTGTTGCTGGATCATGAACTCCTTCGATCACAAGAGCAGCGCTACCCAAATAGTTTCCTCCTCCGTCTCTGCAAACAGCCGCCGCGGCTCCTCTCTGTCCTGAAAGGACACCCCCATCAACGTGAATTTTACAGAAACCCAAGGGCGGTTTCTTTGGCTGCTGCGTTACCCCGGGGGTAGCTCTGACATGCACTTGCCTGTTCCTAATAAGACCGAGTTCATTAATAAATCTGGCAATGAAACTGTGAGTGTCCTGGGGGCTCTGAAAGATTGATTCATGTATCGCCTTGCGTCGTGCATGCCATATGGACCACAGCGTCACCGTCATCAGCACAAACTGATCATGGGTTAAGGCCTGCATCAGTGTAAACAGCCACTGCTTTGCATTAGGCTCAGTATTTGCTATGATTTTATGTGTAAACTCATCATCCGCCAGTGCCCAGACACTTCTTGATGCAGTACAGTCTAGCAAAGAATGACGCCACGAGTCCTGAGCTCCGCAAAGGCCACATTGATCCGAAACAGCCATGTGCCGATGCGCACGAACATCGTTGGTCGGTAGCGAATGCTTGGAGAGCCTCCATAGGAACATTCTGACTTTCCCCGACACTTTGGTTTTCCAGAGGGATTTCCATGCACTTTCCTCCACTCTAGGATTTGAAGTACCACCTGACCCGTAAAGCAATTCCTCCTTTCGTTGCTTAGTAGCAACTAGCATTCTGTATGCAGATCTAACCGTGAAACAACCATGTTTCTCAAAGTGCCAAGCCCAGAAATCTGTTATACTACGTGTACACAGAGGAATGCCCATAATAGTCTGAACATCCATGGGCATGAACGTGGCTTGGATTAGTTGGGCGTTCCAGGAGGCACTTGAACTTAAGATAAGGTCAGACACTCTTTGCGGTGGGTTCGGTGCAATGCTTCCATAAAGCCGTAGCATATCATCCCGGGGTAGCCAGTTATGAGTCCATATATTAGTGTCATCACCATTGCCGATGCGTCTGATTAGCCCCATATTGAGAGTGTCTTTTCCCTCCATAATGGCTCGCCACACCTGGCTTGGGTGGCTTCCCAGTTCAGCTTCGAGGAACTCCCTGTTTGGGTAATAAATGCTTTTAAGGAGGCGCGCACAAAGTGTATCCGGACCTTGTAGCAGATGCCACGCTTGCCTGGCCAGCATCGCAAGATTGAATAACTCAAAGTCCTTAAACCCGAGTCCTCCCATACCCTTTGGTTTGGTCATTGTGCTCCATGACACCCAATGGGGCTTCCTCTTTCCTTCCTTACTCCCCCACCAGAACTTTCTGATCAGCATGTTCAGGTGTTCGCAAAGCCCTCTTGGGAGCTTAAAACAAGACATAGAGAAAACTGGCACTGCTTGCGCCACGGACTTGACTAATACTTCCTTCCCCGCCGTGGACATGGTTTGTTCAATCCAACCCTGTACTTTACTCCACAACCTGTCCTTTAGGTATTTGAAGGCGCCATTCTTTGAGCTACCAATATCAGAGGGCATCCCTAGATACTTCTCGTTAAGGGTTTCATTAGGGACATTGAGAGCCCCTTTGATCTCTTGTCTAACCGTCTCAGGCACTCCTTTACTGAAATATATTGATGACTTAGAGTGGTTGATACGCTGTGCTGTCGCCTGACAGTAAGTGTTCAGAACATGGTACACCTCATTTGCACCCACACTATTTGCCTTGAAAAACAGCAGGCTGTCATCAGCGAATAAGAGATGGCTCACTGGCGGCACCGTTGGTGCAACCTGTAGACCACTCAAGTTTGATGACTCACTTTTTGATTTTAACAGGCACGAAAGGCCCTCTGCTGCTAACAAGAACAAGTATGGAGATATGGGATCCCCTTGTCTGATTCCACGTGATGGTTTGAACTGCTGTAGTTTCTTTCCGTTAAACAGCACAAAGAAAGTCACTGTGCTTACCATGCTCATGACAATATCCACCCACCTGGCATTGAAGCCAAGTTTAAGCATTATGGCCTTCAGGTAAGACCACTCAACCCTATCGTATGCCTTCATCATATCCAGCTTGAGGGCACAAGACTGATTTTTCTTTGCCTTGTTTCTCTTCATGAAGTGCAAGCACTCATAAGCCATTATGATGTTATCTGTAATTAACCTCCCAGGTACAAAAGCTGACTGTTCCGGTGAAATAATTTCAGGCAATACCACCTTCAATCTGTTGGATATCACTTTTGACGCAATTTTGTAGAAAACATTACAGAGGCTGATTGGACGGAATTGTGAGAGAAGTGATGGATTTTTTACCTTTGGGATAAGAACAAGGATTGTGTCGTTGATGCATTCTGCAGATTCGGTGCCATCAACTATTCTCAGAACAGCCTTGGTGACCTCCTCTCCACAAGTATCCCAATGGTGTTGGAAGAAGTGGGCCGGGTAACCATCCGGGCCCGGTGCTTTAATTGGGTACATTTGGAACAAAGCCGTTTTCACCTCTTTTTTGGTATAAGGAGCACACAAGCTCGCATTCATCTCATGTGTGACTTTAGTTGGTACTGCCTCGAGGACCCTTTCCACACCATGTATCCCTTCGGACGTGTACAGCTCCTGATAAAAGGCAGTAGCCATGTCTTCCATTTCCTTCAAGTTTTCAGTTAACTGCCCATCCGATTTTTGTAGCGATTTTATCTGGTTTTTCCTTCTCCTCCGACTAGCACGAAGATGGAAAAAATACGTGTTTTTATCCCCATGTATCAGCCAGTCGAGCCGGGCTCTCTGTCGCCAAAGTATTTCTTCTCGATGGTACAACTCAGTGAGTCTATCCACCACTTTTATTTCTGCATGCACTGGGCCAATGCGGTTTGGACTATCCCTCATCTCCTGTAGCTCCTTCTTTAAATCCTGAATTTCCCTTCTCACGTTCCCAAAGTGGGTTCTGTCCCAGTTCGCAAGATCCGATGATAACGACCTTAGCTTCTCGTTTACCGCACTGGCAGAATCTGCCGCCCCACTCTTCCATGCTGTCTCCACTGTTGGCTGGAGGCTCGGATCCCTCTCCCATGCCATCTCGTACTTAAATGTCCGTGGGGCCCGTCTGCAAGCTGCTCCCTGCATGTATCTCACGTAAATGGGTACGTGATCACTGGTGGCTGCTGTTTTGTGTTCTAGCTGTGCATGCGGGAAGGTGATCGACCATGCTGGGTTAGCCACTCCCCGATCGAGCCTTACCCTTGTAAAAGTTCCTCCTGTCACTTTCCGTTCAAATGTCCAGCTGCTCCCAATATATCCAATATCCGCTAGACCGCAAGTATCCAACGCATCTCTAAAGGCATCCATTTGCGCTTGGCTTCTGTTTCCCACTCCGTCATGCTCATGGAGCTGCAACACCTCATTGAAATCGCCTAAGGCAAGCCATGGCAAGTCGCTATCACCAACAATTCCCCTTAGCATGTCCCAAGTTTTGTACCTTTCATTTACTTGGGCTTCTCCATAAACAAAGGTAACCCGTGTTCTGACATCAACAAGATTATCAATAACAACATCAATATGGTACTGAGAGTAACCGACAATTTCAAGCTTTATTTCATCGTTCCAAAAGACACCCAGTCCTCCACTTCTCCCCGAGCTACTAACTGCAAAACTTTTATTATAACCTAGTGAACCACCCATACTCTCAACTCTAGATCCCTCTATCTAGGTTTCAAGGATACAAAGTACAGAGGGGGCAAACTGCTTCGTTAGGTCACGAAGCTCTTGAACTGTCGCCGGTTTGCCAGCGCCACGACAGTTCCAACATAGGAGACTCATTGCGCTTGGCGCGACCCCCCTGGGAGGCCCGCCATACGCGCATCTTGGTTTTTGGTGTTCACTGTGTTCTTCCCCGGGGGCTTTTCAATGGTCGATGAGCTTAACTTGTTCCTCTTTGGCTCTTGCTTTGCGGAAGGACTAGCTGGAACTTCAGGAGCGGGCAGCAGCAGGAGCTTGTTGGCGTCGGAAGAAGTGTTCTCTGGATTCACGTAGGTTATTGGGTCGCCTACCGTGGCCCCCCTCTTCCTGTTATTCTCAGCGTCGAGCATGGCTATGTCAAGGTCAATTTTCTCAGGTTCTTCGTCTCTGTACCCGGGTACAGACTGCTGCGATGTTCCACGACCTCGGCCTCTGCCCGATCGCCCTCTGCCTCGACCCCCTCTTGAACCAGAGCCGTCTCCCGCACCTCTTCCTTCTTCTGGACCGTCTCCCGGCCCCTTGAACCATGTTGCTTTCAGATCCTTATATACCAGAGATTCTGGAGGGTGAACTCCATCACCACACTCTTTAAACAGATGGCCTATATATCCACAAACTGCACACCAATCTGGGAGCCGCTCGTATTTCACCCTAAAGATCACCCTCTGCATGGTTTCCTTCTTCTTGATGACCAGAGACACAGCGTTCTTGAGAGGTTTAGTCACATCAAGCCTCAGCCGAACCCTTGCAAAGTTGCCCTCAAAATCATGTGATTTTGGCTCCGCGTAGATGAACTCTCCCACTGTGGCCGAGAGAGCTTTGATTTTTGAAAAGAATCCATCTGGCAGGTCATGGATCTGCATCCATATGTCGATCTTCTTCAGCTCAATGGTCGACGGTTTGGTGAATCCATCGTATTGCGCCAGGATCACGGCCTTCCCCTTGTTAGACCACGGGCCGTCCTCCATTACCCGTTCCCAGTCGCCGAGACAACCGAACTGCATGGTGTACAGATTGTCTTCTAATGGCCTTATCTTCACCTCCTTCGCCAGATCCCAAGCGATTCTCATGTTCCTGAAGAACCAGTATTGGCTGTAGGGTTTCTCCGTGTGTACCCTAGCGATTGCCATCCAGCGGGCCGCCTCCGCTTCTAGTTCTTCATCTTCAACCACAACATCCTGAAGGTCCTCCTCCTTCAATCCCAATTCTTTCATCATGGCTGCTAGATCTGTGGCGCCCTGGCCCGAACCTGACGCAGCATCGCTCATGATCTCTTGCCCGAAGAGAGTTGTTCCGCGGGCGGTAGGTTCCCTAGGCACACGTCGTCCCCACCCCTGGCGAGACCCCAAGAGCCCCTGCAGATCGGCGGGAAGACGAGGGAAGGGGAGATCGATTCTCTACGGTGGTCGCCAATGTCGCCGCCGAGAGGAGAGACAAACCCTAACGAGAGGGGACTATGCGGCACGAGTGACTGCTCGGCAGCGACAATAGTTGTGAAATGATGGATACAAGGATACTTGTGCAAGGCCGAGCCCGACACATGTTCATATCCCTTTTTTTGGCGAGATGTTCATATCCTTTTTTCACTGACTATAGCCAAGTGGAACAAAACAAGTTCTAGCAAAAAGAGAATAACCTCTTAAAAAGGTAAAAAAAAGTTTGTGTCGGTTTCACTCAAAATGTCAATTGGTTAGGCAAGACCTATCCCTATATGCGGACTCCGAAGTTGACAATGTCGAACAAAAAAACTGCTCAAAGTCGGGCAAAACACTAATAATTAATTAAGGTGCTTAGAAGATGTGTTTTTGGGGCGTAAGGTGTCACACCTATGACAAGCTCAGACAACTACCGGCCAAGCAAGAGGGGCGGTAGGTCCGCCTGCGGTGATGGGCTACATTGTATGGAAATGAGTTGCAAACAATATGGCAAACAAACAAGTATCCTTTTATTAAGGTTGTACCTGATTACTATCCCCGACCTACATAATTTATACAATTGTTCTCTCCATAGAAATAATGAGCTCTTGGCATTCTGGGATGTGGATTCACGGCTGGCCACACATGTTGCCACAAATGTCGACTAAGCAATGTTTTTCACCGCCTTGGCCAACACCTTGGTTACTCATGTACGTAATTCATTAGAGGCGTTTTGGGCCGCGTGTTGTCATATGGTCATGTCATAGATCGGCAAAGGGAGGAAACACTAGTACATATGGAGTGTTGTCTTCCTTGTGCCAAGTGCTCGCCTTTGATAGTACCTTTGGATCGGTATCCACAATAGTTGTGTTGCCCTGTTGGCGCTAATGGTTGTTAGAGATTGGCATGCAGGGAAGGTGCCACTGTCATGGACCGAAGAACTAGGGGTGATTAGATCTTCCGGAAGATAGAGTTTCTTGGGTTAAATAAGCAGTGTTTACTTTATCGAGACTGGTGGTAACCTTCCACGTGTGAAAGCATGGACTCTTCAACCATACCTATGCTTTCGAGAGATATCACATGTTGTTCATCCCCACTAAAACCATGAAAACAACCACCACCAAAGGAACCGCCATGCATGAAATAAACCCTATAAAAGTATAAAGGAAACCACACAACAAAGTGTGTACTTACTTATAGGTTTACTTATGCGTGAATGGCTGGAGTAAATGCAATATATTTTAAGCATTATCACCCGATAAACAAATACCCCTTTCCTTCTAAAATGCATTATCTGTTGTAATAGCAAGTCACTAATTAAGGAAAAATCTTTGAACAATAGTCATTTCATAGTACAACATAATAATAGAGCCAAAACTAATAGACGCATCTTGCATAACAAAGGAGAAAGTAGTGCATGCCTAGAAGCGCTTCATGGCTTCCAGTAAATCCAATGAAGAGAGTAAATCAACCTCGTGCAAGAACAAGCGCGCGACCCGCACTACGTTTCCAGGGCCACTGAGGCTCGTGACGACGGGCGCTTTCTCCGTAGTTCCAAGGTCGAGCCGGAGAAGCTCACCACTGTTTATACCGGATCTTGGCTGGGATAGGATGACGGCACCGCTCCTCTCCCCGAATCCCTCGATACTCAACGGCACAAGGGCATATTCAAAGGGAGAGAACCCCACCTGCCTCGCGATCTCCAGAGTGTTGATCACCACCTGTCAGCTCCATGTCACCGCCGCAGCCGCGGACATAGGCAATGCCAACGTCCACATCGCTATGCCGCAGCTCTCGGCGACTAGCAAGGACAATCGACCGCGCACTGAGGCCAGGTGGAGGTGCTCGTTTTTCTTATTGGTCGCCATTCTGGAGAAGCAACCCCGTGGGAGCTTAATCATCGTCGCCTCCCGCGCGTCGAGGTCCAGAGCGAGGACATGGTCCCAATAGGAGACGGCGTGGACATGACGAGGCCAGTAGACGGTGCGACCGATGACGGCGGAGCAGTAAGAGCCGACATGTTTCTCTTGGTGGGGGATGAAGACCTGGTGGATGGTGCTCCATTGACCGCCCTTGGACGAGAATGTCTGGTGGAACTGTATGTTCTTGTCAGCGACGAGCAGCTCAAAGGAGCGGCCGGCGTCACCGATGCTGAGCACGACGTGGAGGTGCGCGTCGGGCAAACTGGCGGGTGGGAGTGAGGTGACATGACCGGTGAATGCGTCGCACACCCGCAGCTTGACATCAAGGCCTTGGGGACGCCGGCAGAGGACGAGCAGGCTGCCCCGCGAGGCCACGGCCGTGAGCGAGTCCGGGAAGCTAAGTTCATCGAGGCGGGCAGCGAGCTTTGTTGGCCCTGGGGTGTGGATGACGCGGTGGGTCGTGACATCGCCGCGTTCCCGGTAGGAGACGCCGAGGAGGAGGGCGGGATCAAAGCCGCCGTGGTCGTGGGCCGTGATGCTGCGCCGGAAGGCCGGGTCGAGGATGCCGCGCCGAAGGATCCTGCTGGTCGCGGCACAACGGACGATGGTTGTAACGTCTGTGCGAGCAATGATTTCGAGAAGGAGATCCACCGGGAGGGCCTCCCACGACGGCGCCGCCGCTGTCCGGCTGCACCAACGTTTCGACATTGTGGAGCTGTGCACCACTCCCATTGCCTTTTCTTTTTGGCCCTCTCGTCTTGATCCACCGGGAGCGATGATTTCGAGAGGGAGATGAGATCCACCGCGAGGTAACTGGGCGTGCGGTCTAGGGTCTCTCGCATCTTGTACTAGCTTAGGAGTCTGCCGTAAATAAAAAAGCAATGGGAGGCACGGTTTAGGAGAGCTGCTACAACCGAACGGTGAATCCCTTTTTTTATGCGGGTAACCGAACGGTGAATCCCAATCCAAGGTGAAAACAAACTACTAGAATCGGGAGTAGTACACGGATTATTTAACAGTTCAACTCATCAAATACTACCATTGCCAATGGCCTTGGTCATTTCAACAAACACCTTGCTTGCGACCCTCACATTACTTCTCCTCTTCCTCTTCCTCACATTACTTCTCCTCTTCCTCTTCCTCCTCCTCCTCCTCATCGTCATTGTCCACGATGGATCCGGCGCCCATGTCCAGCGTGAACCCGTCCCACCCCTCCCCATCGGAGGCGTCCTCCTCGCCGTCCGCGGCGGCCGCCGGCTCCACCGGCTCCAGGTCCTCGACGTCGCCGTAGGCGTCGGCCTCGCCGTCTGATGTGGAGTACCCGTCAGGCCTCGTGGGAGGCATCCGCCGCGCCATGCGCGCGTAGCCCCGGCCCTCGACGGCGCGGAGGCGGGCATCCGGCTCCGGGCGGCGTCGGACCAGTGCTGCCGCGGCCGTCACTGGACGGCGAGGGAGCCAGGCCGCGCGCCCATGTACCAAGAAGGCCGCGCGTCGGAGCATGCCGTGCCGCGTCTGTGCTGTGCCAAAGCGTGGGAACCGGATGAGTGCATACTGAACCTTTCCCCAGAAGCTAGAACGACAGGGGCGAAAGGAGAGCGTACCGCGATGTTACCGAAGCCGCAGGGCGAAACGGCGGCGAGCGGAGCGGCTCGCGGGATTCTGCAACAAAGAAACGGCGGGGATGTGGAGGAGGGGATGGGGAAGAAGATGATGAGGCGGCGGCGGCGGCGGCGGCAGAATTGTTTCTCCTTCTCGTAGTGGGGGACGCCGGATGCCTATTTTTTTTTCAAGGGACACCGGACGTACGCAAGCGAAGGCCCACGAGGCCCACGAGGCATACAGGCTGTGCAGAATAGCCGAGCCCAGCAAAAGTAGGAAACCCTAAAAAAAACGAAGCAAAAGTAGGATTTTTTTTTCAATTTCTGTTGACGAAACTCTGAGTAATAAAGGTAAGGAGACATTTTTGCTGGTGAAAAAAAATTCTCAGGTATTCGCACAAAGTACCTTCTAGATTGGTTAGAAATGCAAAAATATTTGTGCTACTTTCACTCGAAATGTCAATGGGCATACTTGATTAGACCAGAGCTCTCACCATTGATTTTTTTCTTTGCGTGGAATTTGGGGATCTTTATTCAACAAAAGCACACCTTTTCTGTTACATGGAAACATTGCTTATCCATTAACCAACAGGATCATAGACAATCAGGTTCTGGGCGACGGTAGGAGCGCCGTCCGGCCATGCGGCTTGGGGTTCTTTTTTTTTTTTTGAGGGGAAAAACATGCCGCTTTATTTAACCGAAACTAGGAATGTCGTTTGAAATTACATCTAAAATAAAATCTGGTGGCGAGCCCACCCAAATCTCCGAGCGGTTCTCCCCTACCCCTACTTTTGCTAGTTTATGAGCGGCTACATTCCCAGACCGACGAATCCAAGTCACCTTGGACTCCTCCGTAGACCGAAGCATCGCTTTAATCTCCTCCACCCATGAGCCGGCAGCAGACAGATCCTTCTGCGGGTCGTTAAGCTTCTTGACCAAAGACAAGCAATCAAGCTCAACATGCACCCGACTGTAATTTAGATCAATCGCCATTCGAATTCCTTGCCTGCAAGCTAACACCTCAACCATCTCAGGATCAACTATATTTGGGAAGAAGTGGCACAGTCTCGCGCGAAATGCCGCTTGGTGATCGCGAAGAACCGCTCCACCCCCTCCTTTCTCCCTGTGCCTGGAGACCGCGCCGTCGGAGTTGATCTTTACCCATCCAGTTTCAGGAGGTACCCATCGCTGAATAGTCTTTGGCTCCGATAGTGACGCCCTCATCTCGTGAGATGTTCTCCATTCTGCAACATGCACCTCCTTCTCATCGTCCTTCGCCCGGGCAAACCAGTCAAGAAGCCAGGATGCTAGAGCTCGTTGGGTCTGAATGTGTCTCGGTGGTTCTTCCAACACCAAACCGACCCGTTCTCTTAACAGCTCCCAGAACATGACTGAATGTTGGCAGCCCCAAAATCTATGCATTATAGTTTCTTCTCGGGCGCACACAACACAAAAAACTCCCGGCTTGATCCGACGTCGGTGGAGTTCTGCACCTACAGCAAGCCCATTGCGGATCATACGCCACATATGAATTTTAACCTTGCCCGGCGCACTTGTATCCCACAGCTCCAAATATCCTTTGTGCATAGCTACCGAACGCGAGGACTCCGGCTGTCCGGATCTCGTTCTGTTCAAAGCCATTCGTAGGTGGTATGCCGACTTAACGGTAAAAACACCATTACGTGTAAAATTCCATGCTAGAAAATCATCAGCCCCTGGACCACCAATCGCGATCTGTTTCACATCCGTAGCATCTGCCACTGTAAACATCTGATCCACCAGCTCCTCATTCCATGACACACCATCAGGGTTGATTAAGTGAGCCACCTTGGTTATTCCGTGTATGTATACTTGGCCAAGAGGTTTGGTACTCCCATTCCGAGGTATCCACGAGTCGTGGTGGATGTTAATGTTGAGCCCCGCCCCAACTCTCCATATGAGGCCCTCCCTTAGCAAATCCCGGCCGTGCAAAATACTCCTGAAAGTGAACGAGCCCGAAGCTGGGCAGGAAGCGGCTTGGGGTTCGACGACTATATTTGCACCAAAGACCGCAAGGGCATCAGCTACTTATTACAAGTTTTTTTGCATGCAAAAAAAAGCTACTTATTACAAGTTCACGGATAATCGACTGCACTAAAACAACAAAGCTTAAACCTACAAAAGCTTTAATATCTCTAAAAAGAACCCCATTGGGAGCGAGGTCATATGTGTTGTATGTAATCGCTCGCACAAGTTCCTGTGCGTCAGAGTCCAGTACAATGTGCCAACCTTGTGCAACTTGCAAAGGGAAGGAGCACACCTAGTACAATCAGCCATGAGGCTTCTGACTAGGAAGGGAAGTTTGGTATCCATCCAACTCTCGTAACTAACAAAGAGCATCCTCGCTTAGCGCGGAGGTGCGCTGGGAAGTTGGATGATCTAGGTACATGTTGAATAGAAAGGTCACAACCGAGCAAGAGTTGTGGCGGAAGTTAAATAGGCTCACAACCTCAAGGCGGTCCACCTCCAGGACGACATCCCGGAATCCTCTAAAAATGGAAAATGTAACACCATCCCAAAGAGACAGAGCTTCAGCTATTAATGGACCAGTGACTCCGTCAAGAGGTTTGCACCAAGCACCCCTTCCATCCTGATGAGGAGCTAGCCACCCCGCCAACACAACCCTTGCCAAGATCACTAGTTATGCTAGCATCGGTATTTTATCTTAATGTAGCAAGTTCCCCGGGGGTGCCAACCATGGCCTGACATAGTCAAAAGCTTGTTCACAAGGGAAGTTTGAGGTTGCAATTAAGTGTTTCTCTGATTGTGCACATTGATACAATCAGATCAAACTTCTGTTTATCATGCGTTCACCGATTCCTAGAATGCCAAATAGACCACATTACCGAGAATATATTGGTTCTTGTGTGCTCCTAAAAATGCGGGTCATGGACAATATCTGGGGCCCATGTATTTGGGTGAAGCTGCAGGAGAGAAGTTGAACCAGAGCTAAGCTCCATCCCAAAACCACTTTGCATGTGAACAATGGATCAAAGCATGTATGAGATCCTCTTCCTTCGCCATGCAAATATACAAAGACTATCATCTTTAATGTGTCATCCATGCAGTGAGTGCTCATCCGGGACAATTCCTTTGAGCAACATCCACCAAAAAAAACTTTATTTTCAACACAACCTTAAGCTTCCATGCTTCCATACAGCATGACACACCAGACCCTTTTTTTTGCGACAACTTACGCATCTAGGAACGCACGCGTGTGAAGGCCCGAGAGGCCCATAGGAAAGCCCAACGTGTAAGAGTTGTGTGGGTGCACAACAAAAGGTAGGACTTTTTTTCAATTCTACTTGATGAAAAAGAGCATGAATTTTTTTTGTATCGTTGTCAAATCGGAGAAGTTTGTGATACTTTCACTTGAAATGTCAATAGGCGTACTTGATTAGACAAGACCTCACTATGGGAAATGCTATCTGACTGCCGTCGTTTTTTAACAATCTACAATGAACGTGGTAGCTGCCATAGAATGACTGCACGGATCTTGGGGCAGGGGAGAGGAGACACGTCAACTCTAAAATGTGATGAATTTGTTTCAATTATCTGAGCAAATAGTTTTCAGAATTTCAATATATTTTTTAGGATATGGGGTCTACTAGATGATAAAAAAATCTCCAAAAAATTGAAACTTGCCATCCAAAAAAAAGTTGTCATGACAATTAAAGTTGTCATGACAACTAAAGTTGTCATACTCACGTGACTATATTTACCATAACAAACGTTCGGAGTTGCCATGCATTTTTGTGACACATGTGGCACTTAGTAGGGTCCAATAAGAATTGATGTCCGACTGAATCACGATCTTTTCACAATGTTTTCATTGCTTTTGTTCCTGCACGATATCTCATGTCTAGATATAGCCGTGGTTTTAGTAGAAATAGAAATAGCTTAACTTCGTAAAGGTTTTGCCGCAGCATTTTCATACGGTCTGTACACTTTGTGCAATTCTACTACTTTGAATAAATAAACTATAGTTTGAATGAATGATGCGCAAAAATAAAAAAAATCCCCAATCGATAACGCAGTAGACACCATGCATGTTCAGAAAGATTTCATGGCTTGAAGCAAAGAGGTCAAATCCGTCTCATGCAAGAAGACGCACGTGATGGACCCATCTGTCCGGTTAGGGATCCTGGTGACGGCCCTGGTTCCTAGGTCGAGCCTGAGGAGCTTGCTTCCGTCCACCCGCACAATAACAGCTCCGCTCCTCTCCCCGAACCCCTCCAGAACAATTGGCAGAGACGAGCTAACCAGCCCCACCGCCTTCTCGATCTCTGCCCTGCCTACCAGCAGCTGCCGGCTCCATGTCGCCGTGTAGTCTGGCGATGAGGCCGGCGTCAACGTCCACATCGACAACCCACCTGTCTCGACGACGAGCAAGCTCAGAAGGCCACGCACGGAGGCCAAGAGCAGGTGCTTGTCTTTCTTGTGAAGCATCATTCTAGACAAGCACTACCGGACTTGCGGCCTATGTCGATGGCCAAGGGCCGTCGGCATAGGTCTTCTCCCGTCAGCATAGATCTATGCCTACGGCAACCGTCGGCATAGATCATGTCAGCGTAGTCTTGTCAGACCGCCGACATAGTTTTGCCGTCGGCATAGGGGCCTATGCCGACGGCTGCCGTTCGGCCGTCGGCATAGCTTAGCCGTCGGTAGTGTTTTTTGCCTGACGGCAACGGACAACGACGTCAAAAGCGCCGACGAATCACGAGGAGCCACGTGGCAGAGGTATGCCGACGGCTTAGCCGTCGGCATATGTGTAGATCTATGCCGACAGTTTGGTCGTCGGCATACCTCTGCCACGTGGCTCCTCGTGGTGCCTCCTGGCTGCAGGGCTATGCGGCATAGCCCTGCCACGTGTTAGGCCCTGGGAGCCCTGGGCGCATCTATGCCGACGGCTTTGCCGTAGGCATAGATTTTTTCCCCTGTTTTTTTTTTCAATTCATTTTGACAGCATTTCAAAGCAGAAAATATGGGATTATGCAGAAATATGACAGTTCATCATATAAACATACTCAAGTTCATCATCATCATTTAAACATACTCAAGTTCATCATCTAAAGATCATCACCGGCGAAAGTTCATGAACATAAGTAGTGCAAGACATGAAACATCATTTCAAAGTAAGAACATGAAAGGTATGGCACGACATCAAGCAAGATCACTGCCGCCAAAACCACCACCGCCAAGACCACCTCCGCCAAAACCACCACCACCAAGACCACCTCCGCCAAAACCACCACCGCCAAGACCACCTCCGCCAAAACCACCACCGCCAAGACCACCTCCGCCAAAACCACCACCGCCAGGACCATGATCACTCTGCCAGATCGGAGTGACTGGGGTCGACATAGCAGGAGTCGAGCCACCGCCCCCCTACATGTTTGAGAGAAGATTGTAACGGTAAATATGACATGATAGTGTTGAATGAACGAGAACTAGTTTGTAAGTAGTTAGGCAAATGTACTAACCGGACTATCACCGCCTAGTGCCACCCATTCCTCGAACGTGGGAATGTGTGGGGCCTCTCCCGCAGGTGGTGGTGGGGGTCCAACTTGTGGTGGCTCCGTGCGGTTAGTCCAAGATGCCAACATAGCCTGGATGTTAGTTAAACAAGCAAACTAGAAGGTCAGAAGGAATGAAATTGCAAATTTTAGCTTCGTTTTAAGAGGGCAAAACTAACCGCCATCGCTTGACGGTTGTAATCATCGTTTGCCTTCACTCGTTGCAAGTACTCCCACACCTATATGCCTATGCTCGTGAAAGGCCTGATATGCCTACAAAATTGAGGTTGTTTCTAAGTGGGCAGTGCTGAAAATAAACTGAGAAAGTTAGAGACAAAGAAGATAAGGGGAAGTACTTACAGCACGCTGGCGGGCTAAGGGAGGCTGCGAACGCCCCGTACTCTCTAACGGGCTCGGGTTGTAGCCCGAAGCCGTGTGTACGAGACCGACTGAGTGATCAAGCCATCGAAACACGAATACCAGCCATGGGACTTCCCCTGGATGGCCACCACCACCGTGTCGTCAATCTGAGACTGGGCGACCTCAGGAACAGGAACATTTGGATGCAACTTCTCAAACTGCTGAGTGTAAGACTCCAGGTGCTCCTCCGTCTTGCCGTAGTACTTGCTCTCGCCGTCCTCGCGATCACTCCGCTCGCGGGCCAGCTTCCAGGACTCAATGTCTGAAAGCGCCTTTTCAACTTGTCCTCCTGCAACGTCAGACAGAAGTTAGCCATACATAAGAACATGACGGTAAAGAAGAACAAAAATGCATCATGCATATAGATATACCTTCATGGCCTTGAAGCCCCAGTGGTTCCTGTTTCCTTGGCCGTGTGTCCCGTCTCTTCCACGGTTAGCCCGGGCCTTGCTGCTCTTGGCACCAAACTTTGCATCATCGCCGAGCCACCTATCCACCAAACTCGCCCATCTGTCATCCCTTCCATAGCACCAAAGAGGAACAACCTATGCAAATTTTGGAAGAATGATATGTGAGCACGAAACATATAGTTAACTGCTTGAAACAATGAAAAGTCAGTAATAGTTACCTTCATGAACTGCTCCCTGCTCAAGGTAAGTCGTTGCCTCTGCGCTTGAGATTTGCTCATCTGTTGATGAAGGTAGATGTGGTAGTACTGCGAGACGGTAACCCAGCGCACCTCGTACTGCAACTGATGAGCTTTCTTCTTCGCAGCCGCAAGCAAGACCACGTCGGCTCTGGCCTTGTGCTCGTCAAGAACTCTATAGAGTTGCTGCAATCATGCATAAATGTGAAGCAAACAAGGCATGAGTTGAGTGCAATGATAAAGTATGAACGAAACTGAAGACAAGTGATACAGAAGAGAACTTACCCAAAATTTGGTGATCACGACCTTAGCGGCCGTCCCGTACTCCGCGTGGCTGGAAGCCTCGTAGTGGGCCCAGCTCGTGGCCAAAACCCGCTGCTGCGGGTCCCTGTCTGGCCGCGGACAGAATAGGCCCGGCCAAAACTCCTTCAGCAGGACAGTGATAAGGCCGTTTGGTTTACGACCCTTTCCGTGAAGGATCCTTTTCCTGCAAAAGAATCAAAGGATTGCCATGTGTACAATAAGAAAATATTGTCATGTGTTGAAAATATGATTGAGAGGCACTTGCTTAGCCCCCGCAGGTTCAATGAGCCACTTGTGCGCCTTGATAGAAGGTGGTGTAGGCACTCCGGCAGTACCACGCAGCCACCCCTGCGGAGCACCCGGTGGCAAGTCACCCCACAACTTGGGGTCAACCTCTCCTCCACCACCCTCCTCGCCCTCCTCCTCGCCCTCCTCCTCCTCACCCTCCTCCTCCTCGCCATCAGGAACATACTCCTCCTCAGACTCAGAAGCTTCCTTAGCATAGTAGGCTGTCCTGAGGTCTGCCACCTCCTCTAGGATAACTGCCTCAGCTATGGAAGCTTCAATCTTAGCTTTGTTTCCACATTTCTGTCTCAGATGCTTGTTCTGTCTCTCAAGGCCGTACTGCCAACGATTCTGCATAGCCCCCCCCCAACAATACCTCGTTCGTGAGGTGCAAAATGAGATGTGTCATCGGAGTAAAGAAGCCTGGCAGGAAGATCTTCTCTAGCTTGCATATCAAATCCGGCGCCTTCTTATGCATTTCTTTTATCTTCTTAGGACGTACTTCTTTAGCACAAAGCATGCGGAAGAAATGGCTTAACTCCGCAAGCACACGCCAGACACGCTCGGGAACATAGCCCCGAACCATCACCGGCATAATCCGCTCAATCCATACATGATAGTCATGACTCTTGAGCCCAGTCACTTTGCCCGTTGAAAGATTGACCCCCTTACTTATATTCGACGCATAACCATCAGTGAACTTCACGACGTGTTTCAGCCACTTCAATGCCTCCATCTTATGATCCTTTTTAAGTACGAAGTCAGCATCTGGCTTTAACCAAGATTTTCGACTGCCTGTGGGAGCCTGCATGTGTAGACGTGGTCTATCACAAATATTCTGTTGATCAACTCTAGCATTAACATTATCCTTTGTCTTATCAGGAATGTTGAGGATCGTGCAAAAAAGGGACTCTGCGACATTCTTTTCGGTGTGCATCACGTCTATGTTGTATGGAAGTTTGAGGTCCTTAAAATAGGGAAGCTGCGTGAAGGGGGTAATGTGAGTCCAATTGTGCGTCTCACCATAAGCTTCAAAACATTTTTTCCCTTTACCTTTTCCTTTGCCCTCGCCCTCATCTTCGCCTATGGCTTTTCCTTTTCCTTTGCCTTTGCCTTTCCCTTCGCCGGCAGGCTTAAGAGCTTTCAGCTGAGCAAGCACATCCGCACCAGAAAACGTTGGAATCTCGTTTACTTCACGGACAACTTTGCCTTTTGTGAAGTTCTTCTTGTCTTCCCTATCTGGATGGTTTGGAGGGAGGAACTGTCGATGCAGGTCAAAGGCAACATACTTGCCACCCTTCTTCAGCCAAATGAAAATCAAGGCCTGCATGCACACTGGGCAAGGCATCTTTCCACTTGTACACCATCCGCAGAACAGGGCATAGCCGGGAAAGTCATGCATGCAATATTGTAGCCAAACTTTCATCAAGAAATTTTTCTGCAGATGCCGGTCGTATGTCAACCTCAGGAAGTACCAAGAATGGTGCAGATCATCCACCAACGGCTCCATAAACACACTCAAATTCTTCCCCGGATATTCCGGCCCCGGAATTATAAGCGACAGAAACATGGTCTTGCGTTGCATTATGGCGCCGGGAGGGAGATTGAGCGGAATAGCAAATACGGGCCAACAGCTATATGGATTAGACGACATACCATATGGATTGAACCCATCACCTGTTATAGCAATTCTGACATTTCCAGCCTCGGCTGCTTCCTCCAGGTACCCTATATCGAATGACTTCCATGCTTCACCTTCTGATGGATGTACATTTTTTTTGGATTGTACCTTTTCTCTTCCTTGTGCCACTTCATCATTTTGGCAGACTCCTCGGTGATGAAAAGGCGCTGCAGTCTTTTTATAAAATCAAGATACTGAAGAACCTTCACAGGGATTTTTAGCTGCTGCTTCTGCCCATGCTTATCGACAACCTCAATATACCAAGAGGAACTGCACTTTCTACAGTAGTTGTCATCCGCATACTCATGCCTAAACAAAAGGCAATTCTTTGGACAAACATGTATTTTCTCTTAATCCATGGAGAACGCCTTCATGATTTTCTTCGTAGCGTACATGGTTTTCGGCAGTTCATGGCCCTTAGGCAGGCTGTTAGCCCACACCCCCAGAAATGCTTCAAAGCAACCTCGGCTACAGCCGTACTCAGCCTTGACTGCCATCAGTTGCGAGATGGCATCCAGCACAGACAGCTTGGCACCCTCATAAAGAGGTTTCTTTGACGAGGCCAAGATATCCAGAAAGGCCTTTACGGTTTCCTCCGGCTCCTCCGGTTCATTCGCTGAATGTGACGAAGGTGTCGGCTGTGCAGCAAAGACATCATCTAGCATGTCTCTAACCCCATCGTCCTCATAACCAGCGAC
Source organism: Triticum aestivum (assembly GCF_018294505.1). Taxonomy (NCBI): domain Eukaryota; kingdom Viridiplantae; phylum Streptophyta; class Magnoliopsida; order Poales; family Poaceae; genus Triticum; species Triticum aestivum. The sequence goes on along the minus strand of NC_057807.1, from coordinate 592,973,770 downwards.
GCGTTTTCGTATCACCTCCTCTCTACCACGGTCCTGCTGGGCAAAGTTTATCAGCATATTAAAGTTGGGCATAAATCCATGTGTGCGAAGGTGCTTAGTCATCTCACTCTTATCTCTACGGATACGTCTCTTACATTTGGCACATGGGCATTCTGGCACCAACCTCATTGGACTATGGAATATCTCTTTCGAAAACACATCAGTTTTTTTGACCCACTCTATTGTTACTTGATTCCGACAGTAAAACCCACTATACATCCACTGATTATCTGCCATCTCTGCTTTATTGGAAGCCAGACAACAAAATTAAGGATTCATTTAAATTACTCACATCAATATTTTATTTTTTACAAGGTTGACGAGAAACGACATTTAATCCACCTACATCTCTAATAGGTAAAGATGGGTCCTAATCCCACCCGAGAATGTTTAGATCGAGTACGCTGTCCATGCTCTACCCCATTCTGAGACAAAATTTTGGCAACACCTCCCCGCTGTTCTCCAAATACAGGTCTCGGCAAAATGCCGAGAGAATGTGCATCCGGAGAACAATGGGGAGGCGCCGCCGAAATCCTGTCTCAAAACGGGGTAGAGCATGGACAACGTACCCAATCTACACATCCTCGGGCTGTCCGTGGAAAGCGCTGGACAATCCGAAAGAGCTGCGGTGATAAATATGCAATTGAATGCATATTTATCGACGCAACCCTTTCGGACGGGAGACGCCTAGGTTACGCGACTTGATGTGAAAATTTAATCTACTGACATGGAAAAAAAGCGGACGAGGTCATGGAATTGTTGCTCACCCTCGGATGTAGATGATGTAGTCGATCAACGAAGGGACAATTGAAGACCAAGAGCTCCAACGTCAACGATCACTCCACCGGAGGCAACACCAGAAATCCTCTAAATTCCACCAAATAAAAAAAATTAGGTCATCACATCACATATAAAGCATCATCACACATCACATCATATCACAAACTTTTTTAGCAAGATCAACATGATGAAGTAACCACTCATCATATCCAAATTTTAACTTTCGTCTATCTATCTTCATAAAAAGTGTACTCTTGCCTCTCATCTCATCTTCACAATACCTATATCTATAATATTGAGTATGTATCTAAAAACATAGTAAAACTACACAAATATCCATTCATCTAACATCTATCTATCTCACATTGTGCACTTAATTTTTTTCACATTTATACTCTCTTCCATTTCATTCATCTATCTAACATTCATCTATCTAATCATCTATTACTATATATATGCATTCATCTACAACATTAACTACACAAAAAATGTAAAAAAACTATTTGTTACCTACGGACGAGGGGGCGAACACCGGAGCAGGGGGGCGGCCGGTCGGAGCAGGGGACGACCACCGGAGCGGCAGGGGGCGGTCGTCGGAGCAGAGGTGGCCGGCCGGTCGGACCAGCAGGGGGGCGGCCAGGCTAGGGCGTGGGCCGGCCGGGGCGGCGTCCACGCAGGACGGGTCGGGGTCGAGGAGGGAGGGGCGGGGGCGGCTGGAGCGAGGGCGGCGCCGACTGGATAGAGGTAGGGGCGGCGGCAGGCGACACGGGTGGGATGGGATGGGGCGGCGGCGACTGATGTCTACTACACAACCTTCTTCTTGTAGACGTTGTTGGGTCTGCAAGTGCACAAGTTTGTAGGAGAGTAGCAAATTTCCCTCAAGTGGATGACCTAAGGTTTATCAATCCATAGGAGGCGTAGGATGAAGATGGTCTCTCTCAAACAACCCCGCAACCAAATAACAAAGAGTCTCTTGTGTCCCCAACACACCCAAAACAATGGCAAATTGTATAGGTGCACTAGTTCGGCGAAGAGATGGTGATACAAGTGCAATATGGATGGTAGATAAAGGTTTTTGTAATCTGAAATTATAAAAACAGCAAGGTAACAAGTGATAAAAGTGAGCGTAAACGGTATTGCAATGATAGGAAACAATGCGTAGGGTTCATACTTTCACTAGTGCAAGTTCTCTCAACAATAATAACATAGATAGATCATATAACAACCCCTCAACATGCAACAAAGAGTCACTCCAAAGCCACTAATAGCGGAGAACAAACGAAGAGATTATGGTAGGGTACGAAACCACCTCAAAGTTATTCTTTCGGATCAATCTATTCAAGAGTTCGTACTAGAATAACACCTTAAGACACAAATCAACCAAAACCCTAATGTCACCTAGATACTCGTTTGTCACCTCAAGTATCCGTGGGCATGATTATACGATATGCATCACACAATCTCAGATTCATCTATTCAACCAACACAAAGTACTTCAAAGAGTGCCCAAAGTTTCTACCGGAGAGTCAAGAATGTGTGCCAACCCTTATGCATAGGTTCATGGGCGGAACCCGCAAGTTGGTCACCAAAACATACATCAAGTGGCACATGATATCCCATTGTCACCACGGATTAGCACGGCTAGACATACATCAAGTGTTCTCATAAAAGACTCAATCCGATAAGATAACTTCAAAGGGGAAAACTCAATTCATCACAAGAGAGTAGAGGGGGATGAACATCATACGATCCAACTACAATAGAAAAGCTCGGGATACATCAAGATCATGCCATAGAGGGAACACGAGAGAGAGAGAGAGATCAAACACATAGCTACTGGTACATAACCTCAGCCCCGAGGGTGAACTACTCCCTCCTCGTCATGGAGAGCACCAGGATGATGAAGATGGCCACCGGTGAAGGATCCCCCTCCGGTAGGGTGCCAGGAAGGGCTCCCGAGAGGTTTTTGGTGGCTACAGAGGCTTGCGGCGGCGGAACTCCCGATCTATCTTGATATTCGATGGTTTTAGGGTACGTAGGCTTATATAGGCGAAAGAAGTCGGTCGGGGGGTGCTCGAGGGGCCCACGAGACAGGGGGGCGCGCCCAGTAGGGGGGCGCGCGCCCTCCTATCTCGTGGCCTCCTCGTGGCTCTTGTAACGTGAACTCCAAGTCTCATGGGTGATATTCTTCCCAAAAATAACGCTGCCGAAGGTTTCATTCTGTTTGGACTCCGTTTGATATTCCTTTTCTTCGAAATACTGAAACAGGCAATAAAACAACAATATGGGCTGGGCCTCCGGTTAATAGGTTAGTCCCAAAAGTAATATAAAAGTGTATAATAAAGCCCATAATCATTCAAAACATATAATAAAATAGCATGAATGCTTCATAAATTATAGATATGTTGGAGACGTATCACTATCCAGCATGCATCTAGTGTATTAAGTTCATGAGAAAATGGAGTAATGCAATACGAATGATGACATGATGTAGAATAGATCCGTTTATCTATTGCGAAAGATATAGATCTCATCTTGTTATCCTTATTAGCAACGATACACACGTGTCGGTTCCCCTTCTATCACTGGGATCAAGCACCGTAAGATTGAACCCACTACAAAGCACCTCTTCCCATTGCAAGATAAATAGATCAAGTTGGCCAAAGAAAACCCAAATATCGGAGAAGAAATACAAGGCTATAAGCAATCATGCATATAAGAGATCAAAGAAGACTCAAATAACTTTAATGGATAAAAGCATAGATCAGATCATAAACACAAAGTTCATCGGATCCCAACAAACACACTGCAAAAAGACTTACATCATATATATCTCCAAGAGACCATTGTATTTTGATAATCAAAAGAGAGAGAGAGGAAGCCATCTAGCTACTAACTACGGACCCGTAGGTCTACAAAGAACTACTCACGCATCATAGGAGAGGCACCAATGGAAGTGGTGAACCCCTCCATGACGGTGTCTAGATTGGATCTGGTGGTTCTGGACTCTACGGCGGCTGGATCAATATTCCGTCGACTCCCCTAGGGTTTCTGGTATATTTGGGTATTTATGAGCCAAGAGGCGGTTCGGGGGGCACCCGAGGTGGCCACAACCCACCATGGCGCGCCTGGCCTCCTGGCGCGCCCTGGTGGGTGCTACTCACCTCGAGCAGCTCCTCACGTGCTTCCTTGGCCCTTGGCTTTCTTCTGGGCCAAAAAAATCCTCCAGGAGTTGCATTGCGTTTGGACTCCATTTGATATTGATTTCCGGCAATGTAAAAAACATACAGAAAATAGCAACTGGCACTAGGCACTATGTCAATAGGTTAGTACCAAAACATGATATAAAATGACTATAAAATGATTGTAAAACATCCAAGAATGATAATATAACAGCATGGAACTATAAAAAATTATAGATACATTGGAGACGTATCAGACCATTGTCAATGAAAATGACATACTTATGCTAGAAAAGTTAAATGAAGATGCTGACGACGAGAAAGAGCCTCCACCCCCGTCAAAGAACGAAGATTATATGATTGATAGTGATGATGAGACCGACTAAGAAAGAGGTTACAAGAGTGATGATTCGTATGTGTTCTAGCAGATGTACGTTTCAAGACTTTTTTTCTATGGTTTAGGAATATGCCTTTATATGCTTTTTTATTAATGTGTTTATTATTCCTTATTATTATGCCTTTTCCTTCATTTTATTAATGTACTAATTGTTTATTCTCTTTTCAATACAGGTTTGTGGAACATGGGCAAGGGGAAGGGCGACGACATGGGTTTACTACGCAAGGTCGTCGGCATGCCTAGTAGGAGTGGTCGAGCACGTAATCCTCCCCCGACTACTTGACGATGACTCCTCATAGGGAGGTCGAGGGAGAGGTTCCCCTAGAGTAGGAGG
>NC_057807.1:592967378-592968629 GCF_018294505.1 Triticum aestivum | reverse complement strand
CAACAATATCGGCTGGGCCTCCGGTTAATAGGTTAGTCCCAAAAGTAATATAAAAGTGTATAATAAAGCCCATAATCATTCAAAACAGATAATATAATAGCATGGAACAATCAAAATTAAAGATACGTTGGAGACGTATCAGCGATGCGGGTGGGGGCGGCAGGGGGCGCGGGCGAGGCGAGTGGGCGGCGGGGCGGGGGTGAGTGCAGCGGCGGCGACAAGGGGCGGGGAGTCGGTGGCGGCGGCGAGCAGTTCGGGTCGTTGCGGGGCCGGGCGCTGGGAGAATGAGTGGAAGCAGCGCTGCGCGAGGGGATAAGGCGATCTATGCTGATGGCTGCCGTCGACATAGACGCCACGTCATCGATCCGTGTGACACGTCCTCTATGGCCGCAGCTATGCCTACGGCTTTGCCGTCGGCATAGTTACATTTTTCCTTTTTTAATGTTTTTTATAGTTTATATTTTTCCTTTTTATGTTTTTTATGTATTATTATTTCATATAAATTTTTTAATATTTTTCTAGTTATATTTTTCCTTTTTTATGTATTATTATTTAATATAGATTTTTAATGTTTTTTAACCGCTCGGCCCTCTCCTCTCCCAGAACAACACAGAAGGGAGGGGAGGGGAGGCGTCGAACTTGAGCAGCTTCGTCCGCCGAGGCTGTGGCCTGGTCGCGGGTCTGGGAGCGCCATGGCCGCCGCCTCGCGTGCTCGATCTGCAGCTTAGTAGGTCAGCTGAGTAAAGGGGGAGGGGGTCGATGACGGTGAGGGTGGGGGTGGGGGCGGCGGCAGATCCAAGTCCATCGGAGGGAGATGGTTGGCGCGGGGGTGGCGGAGGCAACAGCGGCTACGGGAATGGGAATGAATGAATGAATTGGGGAAGGAGAGAGGATGGGTGGGTGGTTGACCACGAGATCTAGCCCTTTGACTTCCCATGGATGGGCTTTGACTAGTGGACCTCCACACCCGGTTGTGTCAGGTCAACCCATAGGGGCACCTGGGGGCAACATCCGGGCCAAACCCACAGCTACATCCCCTCCGTGTAGACCCGACATGTCCGTTTCCCTGCTTGAGGTGCCGCCGGCGGTGCCGTCCATGAGGGGGCCACACCCCGGAGACGTGTGCCGCCTCTTCGTACATGCCACAACACCACTCAGCATGTATGAGGGGCCAGTGCGACGCTCCGGTCGCATCGCTACCCCCCAGGACCCCCGTCCCGCCTAACCCTCGAGCGCTTGACCACGAGATCT
>NC_057807.1:592959104-592961954 GCF_018294505.1 Triticum aestivum | reverse complement strand
CCCATATGTATGAGGGCCCAGTGCGACGCTCCGGTGGCATTGCTACCCCCCAGGGCCCCCGTCCCGCCTAACCCTGGAGCGGTTGACCACGAGATCTAACCCTTTGAGTTCCCACGGACGGGCTTTGACCAGTGAACCTCTCCATCCGGTTGTGTCTGGTCAGCCCAGAGGGACACCTGAGAGCAACATCCGGGCCAAACCCACAGCTACATCCCCTCTGTGTAGATCTAACGCGTCCGTTTTCCCCCTCCAAGTGCCGGCGGCGGCTCCGTCCGTTAGGGGGGCCACACCCCGGAGAAGCGTGCCGCCTCTTCGGACATGCCATAACACCACCCGGTTGTCGCAGGTCATCCAATAGAAACACTTGGGAGCAACGTCCCCACTGTATAGACCCGATGCGGCTGTTTCCGCCCTCCAGGTGCCGGCGGCGGCTCCGTCTGTGAGGGGGCACACCGCGGACGTGAGGGGGTCACACTCTGGAGACGGGTGCCGGGCGTTTGCCACCGCCACAAAACATCTATCGGCATATCTATTTTTGATTTTAATAAAATATAAGGACCTATATATATTCAAAAGAACATGACGATACATTATTAACATGCTCGAAAAAAATACAAACTATATATATATATATATTCATAATCTATGAAAAGAATTACAAGCTACATATATATTCATATAATAATACATAAGAAAGCATATGCTACATGTCATTTAATATAATAATACAGAAAAAAGCATAAAAACATGCTGATAGAGACGGCAGGGTTTAGGTGGGCGGCGTGCCACGGATCGGTGACGTGACGGGTATGCCGACGGCTGCCGTCGGCATATCTACGCCGCGGATCGGTGACGTGGCATGCAGAGATATGCCGACGGCCGCCCGTCCCAACCGTCGGCATAGATTTGACGGCGTTAGCCTCTGGTCACGGGCGGGGTCGCCGGGCCCACCGGTATGCCGACGGCCGCTGTCGGCGTGTTCGCAGCTAGGCCGACGGCCATTCTATGCCGACGGGTGCCGTCAGCTTAGATCTGTGTAGCCCGACGACCAGGATAAGCCGACGGTCAGGACGTGGTTGTCGGCATAGCTCCAAGTAGGCCGACGGCGGCCGTCGGCATTGTTTTGGCCGTCGGGGTAGGACATTTTTCCGGTAGTGAAGGAGCCCGGCGGGAGCTGTATCGTTGTCTCCTCCGCTGCGTCGACATCCAGAGCGCAAGCGAAGATCCTATGGGACCTCTCCCGTTCCCAGAAGTTGGCAGGGCAGAGGCAGCAGCCGGTGCGGCCGATGACAACGGCCGGGCGGGAGGAGGCACACAGACGGGGCGGGCGCTGCTCGGGGAGGGGGCTTCCCGGACAGCTCCCCATTGACCGTCGAAGAAGTTCTTCGAGGAGAAGATCTGGAACTTCATGTAATTGTCCGCGACGAGCAGCTCGTTGGAGCTCCCGGCGTTGCCGCCGTCGCCGCTGCCGAGGAACGCGTGGTAGTCGTCGCGCACGCCGGTGGGAGGCAGGTGGGGGATGCGGCCGGTGACGGTATTGCAGACGCGCAGGTCTAAGAGGCCGGGAGACCAGGGAGACTCGTTTGATGGAAGGAACTTTGTAGCGCCGGAGGAGGAGCAGGCCGTCGCGCGCCGCCAGGGACTCGAACGGTTTCCAGAGGCTGCTACCGGTGTCGAGGCGGACGCGGTGCTTGGATGGAGATGCGGTGTGGATCACGCGACGGGCGGGCACCACGCTGTATTTGGTCCACCGAAGGAAGGAGAGTCCAACGAGGAGGGCGGGGTCGAAGCCGCCGCCATCGGCCGCGGACCGGAGCGCGAGGCGGCGGCGGAAGGCGGGGTCGAGGATGGCGCGACGGTCGATCCTGCTGGTCGCGGCGCAGCGGACAACGGTTGTCAGGTCGGAGCGCGCGACGATCTCGAGCAGGAGATCGACCGGCAAGGGTCCCGTCGCCGGCGCTGTCGCGCTCTCCGTGCTGCTGCACCTGCGAACGCGTCGTTCCGTCGACATTGTCGTTGGATTGTTAGGCATGAGATCGTTGGACTCACGACTCGCTAGTCGCTACTCGTTCGTAGAATACTGGAAGCTCTAGCTAATCAAGGAAGGCATCTCTAGGGTTCCTATTCCCCGTGTAGGTCGACGCGAGTCGATCAAACACGCACCCCCCGACGGTCGCTACGTTCGTTCGTTCTTTTCTGTTTTCAATTTCTTTTTTTGAATTATATTAATAAAATTTAAATTTGATGAACAAACTTTTGATTGATGAATATTTTTGCATTTTTTGATGATTTTTTTAAATTTGCAACATTTTTAAAAATCATGATTTTTTTAATGAAATAGAAAAGAATCGTCGTTTTTGGAAAATGTTAATCACTTTGGAAATATGTTCGTCAATTTCAAAAAAAGTTTAACAAATACAAAAAAAGTCCATTGATTCAAAATTTCTTCATCAAATTCAAAACATGATCATCACATGTGATTATTTTTTCATGATTTTCAAAATATGTTCATCAAATTCCAGAAAATATTCATCAAATTTAAGATTTGTTCATCAGATTATTGTCAAATTCATTTTTTATTAAACTTAAAAACATGTTTACTTTTTGAAATCTTGAACATTTTTAAATTTTGGAATAAATTGTGAATATTTTTGAAATTCGAGAGCATTTTTCATATCCGTGAACACTTTTTGAAATTTAGGAACATCTTTTCCAATTGATGAAGATTTTCGAATATTCAAATCTTTTTTGAAATGCCGAAGCAAAAATTAAAAGAATAGGAAAACAGAAAAGTTTAACAAAAAGGGGGAGAAAGTATCCCACCTCGAATCAGCCAGCCAATAACTTGCA
>NC_057807.1:592932176-592958734 GCF_018294505.1 Triticum aestivum | reverse complement strand
GTTGTACACAAAAATATTGCCGACGTCTAGTACATTACCAAAAAATTCATGCATAGTAAATTGCCGTGGCTAACGTAGAGAGAAAAACTTGTAGAAAAATTGCCATGAAGTAGAGCAAAAAAAGAAAAAAAAAGTGATGTAAGTTTGCCATCATAGGGGGGGGGGATGTTTGAATATAAGTTTGCCTTAACTAAATATGCCCTATCCTAAAAACATAAAAAAGAAAACTTAATAGTTATGTTTGAACTTAAGTTATTTCGTAAAGATGATGAAAAACAATTGAATCATTTCTATGAAAATCACTTTCATGAAAACAAATTTCCTAGGGTATGTTCTATTTTTTTTCCATAGGGTAAAAGAAAGAATTTAGAATGGTTTGTTTCAACAAATGTGCCATGTTCCAAAAAATAATTTCACCATGGAGCAAAAAATTAATTTGCGTGTTTCCAAAAATAAATTTAACATGGATAAGCTTATAAATATGCCATGTTAGAAAATAAAATAAAATAGTATACCGTCGATTGTTCAGTAAAATTGTCGTGGTCCCAAATAACAAATTGAAATGGTTCATAAAAGGTAAATTTGCCATGTTGCAAAAAATTGCCACGATAAATGAAATAAATTTGCCATGGTTAGTGGCGAATAAAAATAGTATATTTTCCATCGCCCGCTAAGCATATTTGCCGAGGTTCGTAAAGTAAAATTGTCATGTTGCAAGAAAATAATGGCAAAAATATTTATTGTCCTTTGCCATGGTTTGGAAATTGAAGAAATGTATTGAAATTACTATGTGATGGTAAGAAAAAATAATCAAAGTTCCCATCTGTGTAGAACGAAGTTCATAGAGTTACCATGTGAGCCTTAAGATGTGTTCTAAATACATGATAAAAAAGTATTTTGAAATAGAAATGTGTCCATTAAAAACAAATTTTCAAAATTTGCCACGTGTGGAGATAAAAAAACCATAGATTTTGCCATGCGAGCATTGAAATATTTTATAAATTTGCCATATTTACAAAAATCTTGATTTTTCCATTATCAAATAATTGACATAGTATGTACAAAACAAATGCATGTGGTAAAAAGAATTTGTCATGCTCTCTACAATCAAAATGCCATGATGCAGCTAAAAACACTTGTCTTGATTTAAAAATGACATTAGTGGCAAAATGTGTGTAAGTTTGTCATGATGAAAAATACGGGGCAAAGTTGCCATGTTGCATAGAAACCAATTATCATGGCAAAGAAACACATTTTAAAATCTTCACACAGACAGTGGAAACATAAATTGATGTGGGGACACATTATAGTTTGCCATTTCTTTAGTTTGGCATTGTAAAAGGTAACCACGACAAAACTATAAATTAATTGCCATGAGAGAAAAATTTTTGTAGAGTATGCCATTTGAAAATTAAATATATTTTGTACATTTGCCATGTTTTCGGAAGAAAACCAATTCTAAATTTACCATGTTCAAATAGTTTAGATAGTATGTACGAAAAATATGCCCATGGTAATGAGAATTTTGTCATTCTATGTACGATAAAAAAATGCCATGATGTGCATGAAAAAAACAGACAATCATTCTAAAAAATCATAGTAGTGGAAAATGTGTGTAAGTTTGTCATTACGGCAAAAAAATGGTGTAAAATTGCCATGATGTATAGAAACCAATTACCATGGGAAACACACGACTTAATTCAGCACGGAGACATTCAAAACATAAATTGTCGTGGGGAAATATCATAATTTGCATGAAAATTTGCCATATTTGGGGAAACATAATATGTTGAATTTGCAGAGTGATCCCAATAGATGTTTTTGACACATACAACAGTAGCATTTTGTAGAAGTTTGCCATGGAAATTTTTGAAATGTATCTAATGATCGAATGGCAATTTAATCATAGAAATAATGTATCTAATTGCCATGGTGTGTTTAAAAATTTATCGTGGAATGTTCAAATAATTTCCCATTGGTGTATATGAAGAAAATTAAAATTGTGTAATAAGTTTGCCAAATGATTATTCAAATTTCCTAAAAGAAAATGTGCCATGATATATGAGGAAAACATTGTGATTTTTCTCCATGATGTACAAACACACACTTTTACCGACAAATTGTCGTGTGACAAGTCCAAATTTTTTTCCACAACTTGCCATGTTGTTTAGACCAATTTTACAAAAGATTTGCCAAGTGACTACTATAATTTTTCTAAATTTTGCCACGCTGCATGAGACAAACTCTTTATAAATTTTCCATATGATCAATAAATAACATTGTTTCTGTAAAATTTACCATGTTCTAGAGAACAAGTTTCTACAATTTGCAATTTCTCTATTATGAAAGTTCTAATTTTTTACTTGATTTAGTAAACAAATTTGAAGGAAATATGCCCTAGAGGCAATAATAAAGTTATTATTTATTTCCTTATATCATGATAAATGTTTATTATTCATGCTAGAATTGTATTAACTGGAAACTTAGTACATGTGTGAATACATAGACAAAACATATTGTCCCTAGTATGCCTCTACTAGACTAGCTCATTAAATCAAAGATGGTTATGTTTCCTAACCATAGACATGTGTTGTCATTTGATGAACGGGATCACATCATTAGGAGAATGATGTGATGGACATGACCCACCGTTAGCTTAGCATTATGATCGTTACAGTTTCATTGCTACTGGTCTCTTCATGACTTATACATGTTCCTCACACTATGAGATTATGTAACTCCCGAATACCGACGGAACACTTTATGTGCTACCAAATGTCACAATGTAATGGGTGATTATAAAGGTGATCTACAGGTGTCTCTGAAGGTGTTTGTTTGGTTGGCATAGATCGAGATTAGGATTTGTCACTCCATATTTCGGAGAGGTATCTATGGGCCCTCTCGGTAATACTCATCACTATAAGACTTGCAAGCATTGTGACTAATGAATTAGTTAGAAATGAAGTATTACGAAACGAGTAAAGAGACTTGTCGGTAACAAGATTGAACTAGGTATGATGATACCAACGATTGAATCTCGGGCAAGTAACATACCGATGACAAAGGGAACAACGTATGTTGTTATGCAGTTTGACCGATAAAGATCTTTGTAGAATATGTAGGAACCAATATGAGCATCCAGGTTCCGGTATTGATTATTGACCGGAGAGGTGTCTCGCTCATGTCTACCTAGTTCTCGAACCCATAGGGTCCGCACGCTTAACGTTCGATGACGGTTGGTATTATGAGTTTATGTGATTTGATGTACCGAAGGTTGTTAGGAGTCCCGGATGAGATCACGGACATGACGAGGAGTCTGTAAATGGTCGAGACATAAAGATTGATATATTGGACCATGTTATTCGGACACCGGAAGTGTTCCGGATAATTTCGGATAAAACCAGAGTGCCGGAGGGTAACCGAAACCCCCCGGGAAGTAATGGGCCTTAGTGGGCCTTTAGGGGAGAGAGAGGGCCGCACCAGGAGGTGCCTGTCGGTGTCAAAACCGGCGGATCTCGGGTAGGGGGTCCCGATCTGTCCGTCTTAGGCTGACGATAACAGGAAGCAAGGGACACAATGTTTACCCAGGTTCGGGCCCTCTCGATGGAGGTAAAACCCTACTTCATGCTTGATTAATATTGAAGATATGTGGAATACAAGAGTAGATCTACCACGAGATCGTAGAGGCTAAACCCTAAGAGCTTGCCTATGATGGTATGATTGTAATTGTGATCGGCCTTCTAAGGACCATGCCCTCCGGTTTATATAGACACCGGAGAGCTAGGGTTTACATGGAGTCGGTTACAAGGAAGGAAATATAATATCCGGATCGCCAAGCTTGTCTTCCACGCAAAGGAGAGTCCCATCCGGACACGAGCCGAAGTCTTGAGTCTTGTATCTTGACGCTTCTATAGTCCGGACGATGAATATAGTCCGACTGTCCGGATACCTCCTTATGCAGGACTCCCTCAGTAGCCCCTGAATCAGGCTTCAATGACGATGTGTCTGGCACGCAGTCTTGTCTTCGGCATTGCAAGGCGGGTTCGTCCTCTGAATACTCCAAGGTTACTATCGAACACGTAGGCCGTGTGCGGATCTGTAAAACGATCTTCACATACCACCGTAGAGATAATTATACTTCAGTTGACAATTTTTAGACGACGTGGCATGCCCTTTCGGTTAGATCGAACCGTTTTTCCACTACCAGCCACAACGTATACTGCAAGGCGGTTTCCTTAGCACGTCTTGTCGAAGCGAAGATCGTGTCCTTATCACATGATTGTCATCAATATGGGTATGGGTAACCCACCGTACCGCTAATCACGGCGAGTGGGAGACGAGCGGGTTCCACTAGGCAAGTGGGGAGGCGCAAAAAAGCTCTTACCTTTTCTTATAAAGAGATAGGGCGTCTTTCTATTTTACCCACGCCTTCTCCTTCCGCTAACTCATTCCCCTCTGCTCGAGCCCCAACGCCCAAGCACTCTTCTACTCCATCAAAGAGAGGTTTTTCTAAGATGTTCGGATCTGGAGCAGGAGGCAAATGGATGGCCTCTACCGTCCGGGAGAAGGATATCAAGAGGCTCCGAGAAGACGGGTATCTGTACAAGAAGATTGGCCACCGTCTCCTACCGGCGGGACAGGTTGTCCCTACTCTGGAGCCCCACGAGAGAGTCGTGTTCCTTCCCCATTTTGTCCGCGGCCTCGGGTTTCCCCTCCACCCATTTGTTCGAGGAGTCATGTATTACTACGGGATTGACTTTCACGATCTTTTCCCCAACTCTTTTCTCAATATCTCGACGTTCATCGTCGTGTGCGAGGCCTTCCTCCGGATTCCACCTCACTTCGGCCTGTGGCTGAAGATTTTCAATGTGAAGCCCAAGGTGGTGAGTGGCGAACACGCCGAGTGCGGCGGCGCCATGGTGAGCAAGATGCCCAAGGTCGTTTGGCCGAAGGGCACTTTTAGCGACTCCGTCAAGGGATGACAGCAGTAGTGGTTTTATATCACTGAACCACGCGGCGAAGAATGGGCAGCAGCTCCTGAGTTTAGATCCGGAGCTCCACTGCGGCTTACGTCCTAGCTCAAGAAGGGCCCGAACTGGTGCTCGTCTGATGACGCGTGTTCGGAATATGGTCGACAAGGACGTCAAGCTTGTTGACGTGGTCCAGGTGATGCTAGTTCGCCTGGTTCTCCCTTGCCAGCGTCGAGCCTGTACTTTATGGGAATTCGACCCATCCGAGCACCAAACCCTCCGGGAGCTCTATGATTCCTCCCACGAGGATATCTGGAAGGTGCTCTTTAAGTCCAGCAAATCATGGCCGGACTCTTCTGAGGACCAGGGGTATCAATTATCCCATCCTGCATGCCCGGTAAGATATAGCCATGCCCTGTCCCTCCAGGCTTCAGCTGGCATATCATGAGGGGGACGTTTTAATCGTGCTTCATTGTGGCTTTAGGGGTGGATAAAAAGGGTGGAGCGGATACAATGTCCGTCCCCGCTGCCGGAGGAACCGGCCGGACCTCTTCTGACGAAGATGCTGGTCCCTGCACCTTACAAGGCGCCCAAGAAGGAGGCCTCCAAGCAGGTCAAGAAGACCCGGAGTGGCCTCCGCTGTCACGAGGCTCCGGACACCAGGTCCGAAGGCTCCAGCGACGCTCCTTCTTCTGAAAACTAAGAGGAGGAGGCAGAGGAGGACGAGCCTCGCTCTGCAAGCGGGAAGAAGCGTGCATCTACCCCGCCCCTTGAGGCCGAGTCGCCCAAGAGAGGGGGAGGTTCCCCTCCAGAGGCATCCACCCTGGCTACAGATAACAACCCTGAGTGGGATCCCGAGGCCCAGCCTCTGGGAAGACCGTAAGTAACAAATCTGAATACGCCTATGTATCCAGGGTCGTACGGGTACAGTAGTTTTAACAGTCGCCACATCTCATAAAGCCCGGTAAGGTCTCCTGCCGGACAATCCTCATCGGAGGATTCGTTGAGCTCGAATGCTGTGGCGAGCGAGACGCCTCCGGGGACTCCTTTTCCGAAGTCCGGGCGCGACACCGAGGTGTCGTCTCAAAGAGACTCGTGGCCAGTTAAAGTTCTGGAGGCCTCTAATGCTCCAGGATTGGGCAAGCGGCCATCCTCCATGGAGGGAGGTTTCACCATTCCACCGGCAACCTCTGTCTACGTAGAGCTGTCGGGTGGCCTGTTGACAGTGTTAAAGAACGCATCCGTCGTCGATGAACATCGGACCCTTATGGGTACGGTGGTTGGAAAGATTCAGGTTGCCGAAAGCGGGCTGAATGAGTCCTGTCTTGGCCTTATAAAGTCCTTTGAGGTATGGTTTCTAAGGAACCTTTAAAGAATTGGTATGATATGAGGAGTAGCCCCTGATACACTGTCCGGAGAAAGAAAGCCGGACAGGGGATCAAATCCTCAGTTGTAATAAAAACTTTTAATGATGTATACCCATGTTTGTGAGAACAGGCGTCTGCGGAGAGGATGGCCACTCATGATGCGGAAGTGTCCAAACTGAAAGAGAGCCTGAAACGGGCAAAGAAGAACTTAGCCGTGTGAAGAAGCAATTTGAGGAGAGGCAAGGTATGTTTGAACATTGTCTTGCGTTGGGCACAAATCAAAAGTGTGCCTATTGAAAAGTATTTATGTTATACGCCCTAGGAGCGAGTGCCGAATATGAGGCACTGAAGAAGGCAGCGGCTGATGCCCAAGAGAAGGCTACCGCCGAATAGGCGCTGCATGAAAAACACGAGGCCAGGGTCATCATAGCTGAGCGGGAGCTTCAGGATGCTGTGACGAAAATCGAGAGCTTGGAGCAGAGTCTAGTAGGGAGAGAATCCAAACTCGCCCAAGCTCTCCAAGCCGCGGAAGATGCTTGGGAAGAAGCCTGAGTTGCTATACGGGACATTCAGGAGGCCCGGAAAGTTGCGGCTGGTAAGGCCTGTTGTATCTATGGACATTAGGATATTTTAATATGGAGAACTCTAAGCGGCAAGCTGAATTCTTGATTTTGCAGGGGCGTTTGCGGATCTGCCTCGTAGCATATAAGATGCAGCCCAATTTTACCGGTTCGAGGAGAGGGAGTCTGCGGGGAGGAACTTTTGGTCTCAGTATCTAGCGCCGAACTATCCGGTGCCTTTTATCGATCAGCTGAAGCAGCTGGTCGAACTGCACCAGGCGGCCAAACTAGCCATGAAGGACTTGGTCATCCGGCTGTGGCCTGCAGAGCCAATTCCCAGCAGTTTCTTCGGACTCGTCAAGCGGATTGTGGGCGCCTATCCTCGGCTTGATATTATCAAGTGATCAGTCTGTATAGAAGGTGCGCGAATGGCGCTTGCCCATGCAAAAGTGCATTGGGGGAAGCTTGACGCAGAAAAGCTGATAACTGAGGGGCCACCAGAGGGTAAGGAGCATCGCAAGCCCGAACTGTATTATGAAGGTGTAATGAAGGGTGCCCGCCTGGCAGCGGATAAGTGCACCAAAGACATTATATTTCCCTGAGGGCATTTTTGCCAATGTTTGTAATATGGAATAATGGCACTTTTATTATATGTTGCCTATTTGGTTTGAACATGTGTTCTCCCTTTGCGGCTGTTTATTGTATGTAAATTCTGAGAGTTGGCCAGTCGTCGGCTTCAGCCCCCACGTGAGAAGTACGGGGGTGTTCGGGGTATTTCTGAACACTCTTTATCCCATGGTTGGGTCCTTATAAGGATGCGTTTCTCATCACGAACCAGGCAATCAGACTATAGGGCTTTACTACTCTCACTTAGCCATAGGAATTCGAGTATGGTCTACGCAGCCCTTAGTGTCCGGAAGGCCGGACTAGGGGCTCTATTGGCGCCTGATCGGTAGACCGATCCGTCGCAATCTGCATTTTATAGTGGCGTTATGCGGAATAAATCTTTAAGGATTTTGCAACCTCTCGAACAGCTGACCAGCTCTCGCCGCATCATGACAGTCAGTTTTCGGCTTTCTCTACTAAGGTGCTTGTCCGACAGAGCCGGGACACAATCGCAGTAGTTCTCCCAGCGCTACCTTAGCCGACGGAACGGAACATAAGGTACCAAAACATGGGAGCCGGGCAAACCCAACCAATGACCCAGGACATGATTCGGAGCTGATGCATATAGTGCTATAAGTTCGGGGTGCCGAGCGACCGAGAAGGTGGTCGGACTTTATCGCCGTACTGTGGAGCCCCTGGCATAACCGGGCGTAACACAAACCATGGCTGCCACTTTTATGGCAAAGAGGCGTCGATGATAAACGACGACCGGTGCATGTTTAGTTAAGTCTACGCATTGAAGTGATATGATATGTCCATGCATATGAATGCGATTTATGATTATGAAAAAGAGATGGTTTTCTGGCGGAACCTGTGGTGGACGGACTGGAGGGGGCTGTGAATGGATCGAAAGTGAATCCAAACTACCGTCTACCTGCATGGTCCTGTCCTTGTGTGTCCGGGCCGACTTCACGCCGACAAACCTGTTCTGCATAAAAGTTAGTTTGTGAAGGTAAGTGTGCGGAGGGCGCCGAACGTCCTCCTGTGGTTGGTCCAAAGGTTCCTGATCGGACCCTGGTGACCCCAGCCGCTATTCGAGAAGCAGCCCGGACTCCTCGGTTGGTGTCCGGATAGTTGGCTGTCATATCAAAATATTGACAGGCATGCGCAACTTGCTACTCTGGCAGCTGTATGATCTCCGCTTCTAAGGGCGGGGTTTGGCTCTGCACACAGGCGTGAGTGTATTACCGGTGCTGGCCTGATGATTAACCACGTGGAATCTAGCCAACGTGGTTCGTCCTGTTAGCATACGGTTTGATACCGTATAGGGGGAATGCGCCGAAGGCGCAACCTTATTTGGTTATCTGAAAACAACCGTTAGGGCGGCGGGCCAATGATCCTGGCCTTTGTGCCTGACACCTTGTAGAAAGTGCTATTTGCACGCCTGCTGGGCTTTATTGTTTGAGGAGCCCATGGACTGTTAGGTCTGGGGGTATGCAATTGAATTGATGTGGTTTGTATGGTAGGGGGCGATCGGCCGTACTGTTGTGCTGGGGGGGGGGCTTTGACTAAGCGCCTCCCCTCAATGTTTCTGGCACACGCCCGGTTGCTTTACTTTGGAGATCCGGCATTCTCTGTTAGTATGTTTTGCCGATCTTTTGGGGGTACCGTGAATTTCGCATGGCTGATCGAGTTCGTGGCACGGGCCGAATAGGCTTGAGCTGTTCTTTGTCTGTTGACCGGACTGGGATTTGGTGAACTTGATACCAGCTTCCCTGATTTGCCGTTTATGACCGTTGCGCCGGGGCTTGAGGCTGCTTCTTCGTGTATCCTTCTTGCTGGTTTGGACCGTAGTGGTGTGCGGACGTCGGGTTGTGTGCCTTTGATTTTCCGGCTTAGGTTGAGGTAGCCAGTTGTGCCGCGTGTGCCCTTTGTTAGGGCAGTCGAGTCCGTACTTCTCGGTGGCCACGATCTTGGTCCACCGTTTAGCAAATCCTGTTCGGCCTTAAGCTGCTCTTGCTTCCTTTGCAGACTCTTTGCAGTGGCTATGAGTCGTCGCCTAAAGCGAACTTGTTCCACTGGGTCTTCAGGCACGCCGAATTTGTCATTGTCGAGGCTTACCTCGTCTTCGGAGGGGGGGTGTATAGTTGTCCCTCTCCAAGTATCCCACCGTGGCATGTACGGCCTGCTTGATGGTCGGCTGATCAGGACTGTATTCCTCTTCGGTACTATCCGGACCATCTTCGGGATCGGTATTGATGTGGCGGGGTTTGGAGTGGCGTCGGAGACGCCCATATTTTGCTTTTCCTCCCTAGGGGTTGTCCTCCACTGCCTCGTCGTCGTTGGTTTCTTTCGGAGTGTCCACCATGTACATATTGTTTGAAGAGGTGGCTGTCCACCGCCCTGCGAGCGGTGGCTCCTGTATGACTCCTGCGTCGTCGTCCATACCGTCGATGTCTTCGAAGTCAAAGTCGAGCACGTCGGTTAAATCATCGATCCTGGCGACAAAGTGGGTGGTGGGTGGGCAGCGAATTCATTCGTCGCCTGCTTCCCACTCAAGCCGGACATAGTTCGGCTCAGAGCCTCCTGAAAGAGAGAGAGAGATTTTAATGAGTTCAGCATGTCGCCAAAAGGCGAGTGCTGAAAGATGTCCGCAGTGATAAGCTCCATCACCGGAGCCCAACCTGGATCGGCTGGCTCGAGAGTGTGCGGGCCAGGGCCAACGGCCGGATAAGAGTCCGGGGGCCCAGGGTTACAGGCCTCCACAGAGGTGAGACCTGTGTTCGGCTCCACCGCCGATGAGTGTGCGGCCTACGGGGTGGGGTCCAGCCCTCCGTCCATAGGCCACGCAACATGCCCTGGATGTAGATCCGAGGCAGCTTCACGGATGATGCCCCGAGCATTGTCCGACAGCAGGTCTAGGCCGTGCTCGTCGTGACTGTCCGGTGTTCCTGGCGCAGGCTCGAATCCGTCGAAGATCAAGTCTCCTCGGATATCTGCCATGTAGTTCAAGTTTCCGAACCTGATCTGGTGGCCAGGGGCGGAGCTATCGATCTGTTCCAACTGGCCAAGCGAATTGGCCCGCAGTGCGAAGCCGCCGAACACGAAGATCTGTCCGGGGAGAAAAGTCTCACCCTGGACTGCGTTGTTAACGCTTGAAGACACCATCAAGTCTTGAAGCGACGACACAGAGGAACCCTCAATGAAAGCACCAATGTCGGTGTCAAAACCGACGGATCTCGGGTAGGGGGTCCCGATCTGTGCGTCTTAGGCTGACGGTAACAGGAAGCAAGGGACACAATGTTTACCCAGGTTCGGGCCCTCTCGATGGAGGTAAAACCCTACTTCCTGCTTGATTAATATTGAAGATATGTGGAATACAAGAGTAGATCTACCACGAGATCGTAGAGGCTAAACCCTAAGAGCTAGCCTATGATGGTATGATTGTAATTGTGATCGGCCTTCTACGGACCATGCCCTCCGGTTTATATAGACACCGGAGAGCTAGGGTTTACATGGAGTTGGTTACAAGGAAGGAAATATAATATCCAGATCGCCAAGCTTGTCTTCCACGCAAAGGAGAGTCCCATCCGGACACGAGCCGAAGTCTTGAGTCTTGTATCTTGACGCTTCTATAGTCCAGACGATGAATATAGTCTGGCTGTCCGGATACCCCCTTATCCAGGACTCCCTCAGTGCCCCCAAGGGGAGTCCGAATAGGACAAGGGGAGGGGGCGCGTTCCCTCTCCCTCTCCCTCTCCTTCCTTCTCCTCCTAGTTGGACTAGGAAAGGGGGAACCTACTCCTACTTGGAGTAGGATCCCCCCCCTTTGGGCACGCCCCTTGTGGCCGGCCGGCCCCCTCCTCTCCTTCTTTATATACGGGGGAGGGGGGCACCCCATAGACACACAAGTTGATATTTAGTAGTGTGCGGTGCCCCCCTCCACAGTTTTCCACCTCGATCATATCGTCGTAGTGCTTAGGCGAAGCCCTCCGCCGGTAACTTCATCATCACCGTCACCATGCTGTCATGCTAACGGAACTCTCCCTCGGCCTCAGCTGGATCTAGAGTTTGAGGGACGTCACCGAGCTGAACGTGTGCAGATCGTGGAGGTGCCATGCATTCGATACTTGATCGGTTGGATCGAGAAGACGTTCGACTACATAAACCACGTTACTTAACGCTTCCGCTTTCGGTCTACGAGGGTACGTGGACACACTCTCCCCTCTCGTTACTATGCATCACTGATACGTCTCCAACATATCTATAATTTTTGATTGTTCCATGCTATTATATTACCTGTTTTGGATGTTTATGCGCTTTACTTTACACTTTTATATCATTTTTGGGACTAACCTACTAACTGGAGGCCCAGCCCATATTGCTGTTTTTTGCCTATTTCAGTATATCAAAGAAAAGGAATACCAAATGGAGTCCAAACGGAATGAAACCTTCGGGAGCGTGATTTTTGGAACGAACATGATCCAGAGGACGTGGAGTGCAAGTCAAGAAGCAATCCAGGAAGCCACGAGGGTGGACGGCGCACCCCCCTATAGGGCGCTCCCCCTGTCTCGTGGGCCCCTCAGGCATCCACCGACGTACTTCTTCCTCCTATATATACCCATATACCCCGAAACCATCGAGGGAGCCACCGAAGAAATATTTCCGCCACCGTAACCTTCTGTATCCGCGAGATCCCATCTTGGAGTCGTCTCCGGCATTCTACCGGAGGGGGAATCCACCACGGAGAGCTTCTACATCAAAACCATAGCCCTTCCAATGAGTTGTGAGTAGTTTACCTCAGACCTTCGGGTCCATAGTTATTAGCTATATGGCTTCTTCTCTCTTTTTGGATCTCAATACCATGTTCTCCCCCTCTCTTGTGGAGATCTATTTGATGTAACTCTTTTTGCGGTGTGTTTGTCGAGATTCGATGAATTGTGGGTTTATGGTCAAGTTTATCTATGAGAAATATTTGAATCTCCTATGAATTCTTTTATGTATGATTGAGTTATCTTTGCAAGTCTCTTCGAATTATCAGTTTGGTTTGGCATACTAGATTGATCTTTCTTGCCATGGGAGAAGTGCTTAGCTTTGGGTTCAATCTTGCGGTGTCCTTTCCCCAGTGACGGCAGGGGCAGCAAGGCACACATTGTATTGTTGCCATCGAGGATAAAAAGATGGGGTTTATATCATATTGCATGAGTTTATCCCTCTACATCATGTCATCTTTCTTAATGCGTTAGTCTGTTCTTATGAACTTAATACTCTAGATGCATGCTGGATAGCGGTCGATGTGTGGAGTAATAGTAGTAGATGCAGGCAGGAGTCGGTCTACTTGTTACGGACGTGATGCCTATATACATGATCATGCCTAGACAATCTCATAATTATTCGCTTTTCTATCAATTGCTCGACAGTAATTTGTTCACCCACCGTAATACTTATGCTATCTTGAGAGAAGCCTCTAGTGAAACCTATGGCCCCCGGGTCTATCTTTTATCATATACGCTTTCAATCTACTTTTATTTGCATCTTTACTTTTCCAATCTATATCACAAAATACCAAAAATATATTTATCTTATCATATTATCTCTATCAGATCTCACTTTCGCAAGTGGTCGTGAAGGGATTGACAACCCCTTTATCGCGTTGGTTGCGAGTTCTTTGTTTTTTTGTGTAGGTTCCTGGGACTTGTGAGGAGCCTCCTACTGGATTGATACCTTGGTTCTCAAAAACTGAGGGAAATAATTACGCTACTGTGCTGCATCACCCTTTCCTCTTCAAGGAAAACCAACGCAAGCCCAAGACGTAGCAATCATCTAGATAGATCTTGTGTGATAGTAGGATTTTTTTTGAAATTGCTGCATTCCCCAATAGTGGCATCTGAGCTAGGTCTACGCGTAGATGTTATTTGCACGAGTAGAACACAAAGAGTTGTGGGTGATAATAGTCATACTGCTTGCCACCAACGTCTTACTTTGATTCGACGGTATTGTTGGATGAAGCAGCCCGGACCGACATTAGATGACCGCGTTCATGAGACAGGTTCTACCGACATGCTCTTGCACAAAGGTGGCTGGCGGGTGTCTGTTTCTCCAACTTCAGTTGAATCGAGTTTGACTACGGCCGGTTCCTTGTTGAAGGTTAAACAACACACTTGACGAAAAATCATTGTGGTTTTTGATGCGTAGGTAAGAACGGTTCTTGCTAGAAGCCCGTAGCAGCCACGTAAAACTTGCAACAACAAATTAGAGGATGTCTAACTTGTTTTTGCAGGGCTTGCTGTGATGTGATATGGTCAAGGCATGATGTGATATAAATTGTTGTATGATATGATCATGTTTTGTAACAAAGTTATCGGCAACTGGCAGGAGCCATATGGTTGTCGCTTTATTGTATGCAGTGCAATCACCATGTAATTGTTTTACTTTATCACTAAGCGGTAGCGATAGCCGTAGTAACAATAGTTGGCTAGACGACAACGATGCTTCGATGGAGATCAAGGTGTCACGTGATAACCGGCAAGTATACGGGATAGTTGTAGCCTCTTTCGCTAAGTAAGAGTGTCGAACCCAACGAGGAGCTAAAGGTAGAACAAATACTCTCTCAAGTCCTATCGGCCACTGATACGACTCTACGCACGCTTGACGTTCGCTTTACCTAGAACAAGTATGAAACTAGAAGTACTTTGTAGGTGTTGTTTGATAGGTTTGCAAGATAATAAAGAACACATAAGTATAAACTAGGGGCTGTTTAGATAAAGAAGCAATAAAGTAAATATAACGAGTGTGGAAAAGTGGTGGTAGGAGTTGTGAAATTGTCCCTAGGCAATTGACTATGTTACTAGACCGGTAATCACTATTGCAATTCTATTTGAGGGAGAGGCATAAGCTAACATACTTTCTCTACATGGATCATATGCACTTATGATTGGAACTCTAGTAAGCATCCGCAACTACTAAAGATCATTAAGCTAAAACCCAACCATAGCATTAAAGTATCAAGTCCCCTTTATCACATACGCAAACAACCTACTTACTCGGGTCTGCGCTTCTGTTCACTCACGCCACCCACCATAAGCAAATCATAAGGATATTGCAAACCCTACAAGGGGAATCCTTCACGCTTGTGCGACATGGAGGGCACCATAGGACAACACCAATAATAAAACATGCTACTCAAACCAATCATAGCAATTCATCAATCACCAATAGGACAACGAAAATCTACTCAGACATCATAGCATGGCAACACATCATTGGATAATAATATGAAGCATAAAGCACCATGTTCAAGTAGAGGGTACAGCGGGATGAGGTAGAGTGGACCGCTGAATATAGATGGGGGAAGGTGATGGAGATGTTGGTGAAGATGGCGGAGGTGTTGGTGAAGATCGCGGTGATGATGATGGCCCCCGGCAGCGCTCCGGCGCCATCGGAAGCAAGGGGCAGAGAGGCCCCCTTCTTCTTCTTCCTTGACCTCCTCCCTAGATGGGAGAAGGGTTTCCCCTTTAGTCCTTGGCTCCCATGGCGTGGGAGGGGCGAGAGCCCCTCCGAGATTGGACCTATCTCTTTGTTTCCGCGTGCTCCAATTCTGCCCCTTCACCATTTCTTTTATATCCGTAGATCTGTAACTCCGATTGGGGTGAATCTTTCGCCCAGATTTTTCTCATAAAATTAGCTTTATTGCGGCAAAAGAAGAGCGTCAACCACCTTACAGGTGGCCCAGGAGAGTGCCAGGCGCGCCCAGGGGGAGGGCGCGCCCCCCTATCTCCTGGCCACCTTGGGCACTGTTTCGCGTTGATTCTTCCTCCAGAAAATCCCAAATATTCCAAAATAATTCTCCGTCCGTTTTTATCCCGTTTGGATTCCGTTTGATATTGGGTTTCTGCGAAACATAAAACATGCAATAGACAGGAACTGGCACTGGGCACTGGATCAATATGTTAGTCCCAAAAATAATATAAAAAGTTGCCAAAAGTATATGAAAGTTGAAGAATATTGGCATGTAACAATCAAAAATTATAGATACGACGGAGACGTATCAACATCCCCAAGCTTAATTCCTGCTCGTCCTCGAGTAGGTAAATCATAAAAAAGATAATTTTTGATGTGGAATGCTACCTAGCATAATCTTGATCATGTATCTAATCATGGCATGAATATTAAGACACGAATGATTCAAAGCAATAGTCCATCATTTGACATAAAAACAATAATACTTCGAGCGTACCAATAAAGCAATCATGTCTTTTCAAAACAACAAGGCCAAAGCAAGCTTATCACTACAAAATCATATAGTTTGGCCATGCTTCATTTTTGTCACACAAATGCTCCCATCATGCACAACCCCGATGACAAGCCGAGCAATTCGTTCATACTTCTTAACGCGCTTCAGCTTTTTCAACCCTCACGCAATACATGAGCGCAAGCCATGGATATAGCACTATACGTGGAATAGATTATAATGATGGGGGTTTATGTGGAGAAGACAAAAAAGGGAGAAAGTCTCACATCGACGTGGCTAATCAACGGGCTATGGAGATGCCCATCAATTGATGTCAATGCGAGGAGTAGGGATTTTCATGCAACGGATGCACTAAGAGCTATAAGTGTATGAAAGCTCAAACTGAAAACTAAGTGGGTGTGCATCCAACTTGCTTGCTCATGAAGACCTAGGGCATTTGAGGAAGCCCATCGTTGGAATATACAAGCCAAGTTCTATAATAAAAAATTCCCACTAGTATATGAAAGTGACAACATAGGAGACTCTCTATATGAAGAACATGGTGCTACTTTGAAGCACAAATGTGGAAAAAGGATAGTAACATTGCCCCTTTTCTTTTCTTTTTTTTCTTTTTTTTCTTTTTTTGGGTGGGCTTCTTTGGCCCCCTTTTTTTATTTAGGCTTCTTTGGCCTTTCCTTTTTTTTTCTTTTTTCTTTTTTTATGGGGCAATGCTCTATAATGATGATCATCACACTTTTATTTACTTACAACTCGATACTGGAACAAAGATATGACTCTATATGAATGCTTCTGGCGGTGTACCGAGATGTGCAATGATCTAGCATAGCAATGACATCAAAAAAATGGACAAGCCATGAAAACATCATGCTAGCTATCTTATGATCATGCAAAGCAATATGACAATGAATGCTCAAGTCAGGTATATGATGATGATGAAAGTTGCATGGCAATATATCTCGGAATGGCTATGGAAATTCCATGATAGGTAGGTATGGTGGCTGTTTTGAGGAAGATATAAGGAGGCTTATGTGTGATAGAGCGTATCATATCACGGGGTTTGGATGCACTGGCGAAGTTTGCACCAACTCTCGAGGTGAGAAAGGGCAATGCACGGTACCGAAGAGGCTAGCAATGATGGAAAGGTAAAAGTGTGTATAATCCATGGACTCACATTAATCATAAAGAACTCATATACTTATTGCAAAACTTTATTAGCCCTCGAAGCAAAGTACTACTACACATGCCCCTAGGGGGATAGATTGGTAGGAAAAGACCATCGCTCGTCCCCGACCGCCACTCATAAGGAAGACAATCAAAGAAACACCCCATGCTTCAAATTTGTCACACAACGGTTACCATACGTGCATGCTACGGGACTTGCAAACCTCAACACAAGTGTCTCTACAATCCACAACCACCCACTAGCATGACTCTAATATCACCATCATTATATCGCAAAACTATTGCAAGGAATCAAACATATCATATTCAGCGATCTACAAGTTTATGTAGGATTTTATGACTAACCATGTGAATGACCAATTCCTGTCATCTCTCTAAATTGATATAAGTGAAGCAAGAGAGTTTAATTCTTTCTACAAAAGATATGCCCACACTCTAACAAATATAAGTGAAGCAAAAGAGCATTCTACAAATGGCGGTTTTCCTATGTGAAGAGAAACACGCAATCCAAACTTCAAATGATATAAGTGAAGCACGTGAAGCATTCTATAAAGCCATACTCGAAAGATTTAAGTGAAGTGCAATGAGCATTCTATAAATCAACCAAGGACTATCTCATACCAGCATGGTGCACAAAAGAAAAATGAAAACAAAATGCAAAAGACGCTCCAAGACTTGCACATATCGCATGAACGAAACGAATCCGAAAACATACCGATACTTGTTGAAGAAAGAGAGGATGCCTTCCGGGGCATCCCCAAGCTTAGATGCTTGGGTCTCCTTGAATATTTACTTGGGGTGCCTTGGGCATCCCCAAGCTTGAGCTCTTGCCTCTCTTCCTTTTCCTCATATCGAGACCTCCTCGATTAGACACTTCATCCACATAAAACTTCAACAGAAAACTCAGTAAGATCCATTAGTATAATAAAGCAAATCACCACTCTAAGTACTGTTGCAAACCAATTCATATTTTTTGCATTGTGTCTACTGTAACATAACATTTTCATGGCTTAATCCACTAATAGAAATTGATAGATTCATCAAAACAAGCAAACTATGCATCAAAAACGGAATCTGTCAAAAACAGAACAGTCTGTAGCAATCTGAACATTCACCATACTTCTGGTACCCCAAAAGTTCTACCAAAATTAGGAAAAATAAACACGTTGTACAGCAAGACAGTGCAAAAGGAATCAGAACCATTTGACATTCCAGTTAAAAAATGTAAAATCGCGCACTACAACCAAAGTTTCTGTCCTGCACCGTACAAACCAACATGCATTGTAAACATCCTAAAGGCAAGCCTTGGCACATTATTTTTATAATACAATGGAATTGTACAAGGGGTTAATTATTTTTGATGAAAAAGTTTCTGTAATCAAGATTCAAAAAGTTTCCGTGAGCATGAACAAAGTTCAAGGAGCTCTCCCACTTCAACAATGCTTGTCTCTCTCTCTTTCACTTTCCTTTTTGAAAAGTTTTAGGTTCCCCTCTTTATTTTTTTGTTTTTAAACTATATGAAAGCACTCAACAGAAATAAATGACTCTCTAAAACTTCCGGGTTGTCTCCCTGGCAGCGCTTTCTTTAAAGCCATTAAGTTAGACATATAGTGCTCAAGTAATGGATCCACCCGGATCCCAAGGTATATCAAAGCCAATTTTAAATAACAATGATTTGTAATTTAGTAGTGAGCACAAAGTAACATATATCAAGAAAAAACGAAGTCTAACTCTCTTCCTATGCATCGGCATGTCATAAGAGAACAATGGATGCACACATAGTAAAGGCCAATGCATAGTATAAGCAGATTCTTGCAATTCTATCATATTGGAAACATAGAGAGGTGGAGATATATTTCCTCTCTCATAATAATTGCAAGTAGGAGCAGCAAGCACATGCATATTATACCTATCAATATCATCATGTGCAACGGTAGAATGCAACCCATCAATATAATCCTCAATAAGCACAAACTTCTCCGATATAGTGTAGTTGGGAGAATTCAAAAAGATAATAGGACTATCATGTGTGGGTGCAATAGCAACAATTTCATTTTTAACATAAGGAACTATAGCAAGTTCATCTCCATAAGCATAATTCATATTGGCATCTTGGCCACAAGCATAGCAAGCATCATCAAAAAGGGATATTTCAAGAGAATCAACGGGATCATAGCAATCATCATAGCAATCATACTTCGGTAAGCACGAAGGGGAATTAAACAATGTATGAGTTGAAGAGTTACTCTCATTAGAACGTGGGCACGGGTGATCAATCCGCTGTTCCTCCTTTTGTTCTTCGCTCTCCTCATCATCTTTTTCATCCAATGAGCTCACAGTTTCATCAATTTCTTCTTCCATAGCTTCCTGCAAAATATTAGTCTCTTCTTGGACAGTGGAGAATTCCTCAATAAATGAATTAATATTGTAATTGTATTCATAATTCTCATAGCAATATTTCAATATAGCAAAATTTTCAGGCCTATAAACATCACATCAAAAGTTTCATACTTTTCAAACAAAGATTCAATTTCATAAGCAGCCTTAAAAGCAACAAATTCTTCTATTTGTTCCACATCACAGTAATCATAGATACCATTAGCATAAGAAGATAAGGTTTCATTATCATTAAATTTGCATGAAAAGGGAAGGTGTGGAGCCTTCATCCTAGAGCAACAAGTAATATCATATCTCAAGCATAGATCCCGAGCATACCACTTCAACATTTGAATTTGATCCCATAATAGTTTCCCTTTTCTCAGGATTATTAAAGTAGTACATAATATATTGAACATAACGAGCATCGAGGGTTTTAGGAGGTTCCCCATCTCCATGGCTAGCATCTACACCTAATTATTTTGGTATTTCGTGTTCCATATCCATAACTAAAGATAGAGAACAACTTAGAACATCAAATAAAAATTACTTAGTGATAAAGCAAACAAGCACACACGAGAATATTCACCCCACTCTATGATTCCCCGGCAACGGTGCCAGAAAAAGGTCTTGATAACCCACAAGTATATGGGATAGTTGTAGCCTCTTTTGATAAGTAAGAGTGTCGAACCCAACGAGGAGCTAAAGGTAGAACAAATACTCTCTCAAGTCCTATCGGCCACTGATACTACTCTACGCACGCTTGACGTTCGCTTTACCTAGAACAAGTATGAAACTAGAAGTACCTTGTAGGTGTTGTTTGATAGGTTTGCAAGATAATAAAGAACACGTAAATATAAACTAGGGGCTGTTTAGATAAAGAAGCAATAAAGTAAATATAACGAGTGTGGAAAAGTGGTGGTAGGAGTTGTGAAATTGTCCCTAGGCAATTGACTATGTTACTAGACCGGTAATCACTATTGCAATTCTATTTGAGGGAGAGGCATAAGCTAACATACTCTCTCTATTTGGATCATATGCACTTATGATTGGAACTCTAGCAAGCATCCGCAACTACTAAAGATCATTAAGGTAAAACTCAACCATAGCATTAAAGTATCAAGTCCCCTTTATCCCATATGCAAACAACCTACTTACTCGGGCATGTGCTTGTGTTCACTCACGCCACCCACCATAAGCAAATCATAAGCATATTGCAAACCCTACAGCGGGAATCCCTCACGCTTGCGTGACACGGAGGGCACCATAGGACAGCACCAATAATAAAACATGCAACTCAAACCAATCATAGCAATTCATCAATCACCGATAGGACAACGAAAATCTACTCAAACATCATAGGATGGCAACACATCATTGGATAATAATATGAAGCATAAAGCACCATGTTCAAGTAGAGGGTACAGCGGGATGCGGGAGAGTGGACCACTGAATATATATGGGGGAAGGTGATGGAGATGTTGGTGAAGATGGCGGAGGTGTTGGTGAAGATCGCGATGATGATGGTGGCCCCCGGCAGCGCTCGGGCGCCATCGGAAGCAAGGGAGAGAGAGGCCCCCTTCTTCTTCTTCTTCCTTGACCTCCTCCCTAGATGGGAGAAGGGTTTCCCCTCTGGTCCTTGGCTCCCATGGTGTGGGAGGGGAGAGAGCCCCTCCGAGATTGGATCTATCTCTCTGTTTCTGCGTGCTCCAATTCTGCCCCTTCACCGTTTATTTTATATCCGGAGATCCGTAACTCCGATTGGGGTGAATCTTTCGCCCAGATTTTTCTCATAAACTTAGCTTTCTTGCGGCAAAAGAAGAGCGTCAACCGCCTTACGGGTGGCCCGGGAGAGTGCCAGGCGCGCCCAGGGGGGAGGGTGCGCCCCCTATCTCCTGGCCATCTTGGGCACCGTTTCATGTTGATTCTTCCTCCGAAAAATCCCAAATATTCCAAAATAATTCTTCGTCCATTTTTATCCCATTTGGATTCCGTTTGATATTGGGTTTCTGCGAAACATAAAACATGCAACAGACAGGAACTGGCACTGGGCACTGGATCAATATGTTAGTCCCAAAAATAATATAAAAAGTTGCCAAAAGTATATGAAAGTTGAAGAATATTGGCATGGAACAATAAAAAATTGTAGATACGACGGAGACGTATCATCGCGCCGGTGACGATGGAGATCATGATGATGCTTCGGTGATGGAGATCATGAGCACAAGATGATGATGGCCATATCATGTCACATATTTTGATTGCATGTGATGTTTATCTTTTATGCATCTTATTTTGCTTAGTACGACGGTAGCATTATAAGATGATCCCTTACTATAATTTCAAGGGAGAACACTATTTCAAGGTATAAGTGTTCTCCCTGAGTATGCACCATTGCGACAGTTCTTCGTGCTGAGACACCACGTGATGATGGATAACCCACAAGTATAGGGGATCGCAACAACTTTCGTGAGTAGAGTATTCAACCCAAATTTATTGATTCGACACAAGGGGAGCCAAAGAATATTCTTGAGTATTAGCAGTTGAGTTGTCAATTCAACCACACCTGGATAACTTAGTATCTGCAGCAAAGTATTTAGTAGCAAAAGTGGTATGATAGTAATGGTAATAGTAGCAACAGTAAAGATAAATGTTTTTGGGTTTTTGTAGTAGTTGTAACAGTAGCAACGGAAAAGTAAATAAGCGAAGAACAATATATGAAAAGCTCGTAGGCAATGGATCAATGATAGATAATTATGCCGGATGCAATTCCTCATGCAATAGTTATAACATAGGGTGATATAGAACTAGCTCCAGTTCCTCAATGTGATGTAGGCATGTATTCTGTAAATAGTCACACGTGCTTATGGAAAAGAACTTGCATGACATCTTTTGTCCTACCCTCCCGTGGCAGCGGGGTCCTAGTGGAAACTAAGGGATATTAAGGCCTCCTTTTAATAGAGAACCGGACCAAAGCATTAACACATGGTGAATAAATGAACTCCACAAACTATGGTCATCATCGAGAAGTGTCCCGATTATTATCACTTCAGGGTTGTCGGATCATAACACATAATAGGTGACTATAGACTTGCAAGATAGGATCAAGAATACACATATATTCATGAAAACATAATAGGTTCAGATCTGAAATCATGACACTCGGGCCCCAGTGACAAGCATTAAGCATAGCAAAGTCATAGCAACATCAATCTCAGAACATAGTGGATACTAGGGATCAAACCCTAACAAAACTAACTTGATTACATGGTAAATCTCATCCAACCCATCACCGTCCAGCAAGCCTACGATGGAATTACTCACACACGGCGGTGAGCATCATGAAATTGGTGATGTAGGATGGTTGATGATGACGACAACAACGAATCCCCCTCTCCGGAGCCCTGAACGGACTCCAGATCAGCCCTCCCGAGAGAGATTAGGGCTTGGCGGCGGCTCCGTATCGTAAAACGCGATGAAACTTTCTCTCTAATTTTTTTCTCCGTGAGACGGTATATATGGAGTTGGAATTGAGGTCGGAGGAGGTCCGGGGGGCCCACGAGATAGGGGGCGCGCCCTAGGGGGGCGCCCCCCTGTCTCGTGGACAGGCCTTGGGCCCCCTGGCCCTGATTCTTTCGCCAAAAATTCTTATTAATTCTGAAAAGTCCCTCCGTGGATTTGCAGGTCATTCCGATAACTTTTCGTTTCTACACATAAAACAACATCATGGTAGTTCTGCTGAAAACAGCATCAGTCCGGGTTAGTTTCATTCAAATCATGCAAGTTAGAGTCCAAAACAAGGGCAAAAGTGTTTGGAAAAGTAGATACGTTGGAGACATATCAACTCCCCC
The DNA here is from genome assembly GCF_018294505.1 of Triticum aestivum. Taxonomy (NCBI): domain Eukaryota; kingdom Viridiplantae; phylum Streptophyta; class Magnoliopsida; order Poales; family Poaceae; genus Triticum; species Triticum aestivum. Next base: position 592,935,571 of record NC_057807.1, on the reverse strand, counting down.
AAGCTTAAACCTTTGCTTGTCCTCAAGCAATTCAGTTGATAAACTGAAAGTGAAAAAGAAAAACTTTTACAAACTCCGTTTGCTCTTGTTGTTGTAAACATGAAAAGCCAGCATTCAAGTTTCAACAAATATTACAAACTAACCATACTCACAATAACACATAGGTCTCACAATTACTCATATCAATAACATAATCAGCTAGCGAGTCATAATAATAAAACTCGGATGACAACACTTTCTCAAAATAATCATAACATGATATAACAAAATGGTATCGCGCTAGCCCTTTCTGAGACCGCAAAACATAAATGCAGAGCACCTTTAAAGATCAAGGACTGACTAAACATTGTAATTCATGGTAAAAGAGATCCAGTCAAGTCATACCCAATATAAACCAATAATAATGAATGCAAATGATAGTGTGCTCTCCAGCTGGTGCTTTTAATAAGAAGGGTGATGACTCAACATAAAAGTAAATAGATAGGCCCTTCACAAAGGGAAGCAGGGATTTTAGAGGTGCCAGAGCTCGATTTTAAAATAGAGCTTGAATAACATTTTGAGCGGCATACTTTTGCTGTCAACGCAACACCTATGAGATGGCTGTATCTTCCACACTAAATGCATTATAGGCAGTTCCCAAACAGAATGGTAAAGGATTATACTCCCCCAACCACCAACAAGCATCAAACCATGGCTTGCTCGAAACAATGAGTTCCTCCAACATACAACAGCCCTGGGGGAGTTTTGTTTAATTATTTTGATTTTCTTTGATCTTTTTTGATCATGGGACTGGGCATCCCGGTTACCGGCCCTTTCTCGTGAATGAGGAGCGGAGTCCACTCCTCTGAGAATAACCTACCTAGCATCAAAGATATAGGCAGCCCTAGTTGTTACATGAGCTGCTCGAGCATACAAAACAGAATTTCATTTGAAGGTTTGGAGTTTGGCACATACAAATTTATTTGGAATGGCAGGTAGATACCGCATATAGGAAGGTACAGTGGACTCATATGGAACAACTTTCGCGTTTAAGGAGTTTGGATGCACAAGCAGTATTCCCGCTTAGTATAGGTGAAGGCTAGCAAAAGACTGGGAAGCGACCAACTGAGAGAGCGACAACAGTCGTAAGCATGCATTAAAATTAATTCACACTGAATACAAGCATGAGTAGGATATAATCCACCATGAACATAAATATCGTGAAGGCTGCGTTGATTTGACTCAACTACATGTGTGAACATGTGCCAAGTCGAGTCACTCAATTCATTTAAAGGAGGATACCATCCCATCATACCACATCATATCATTCTAATAGCATGTTGGCACGCAAGGTAAACCATTATAACTCATAGCTAATCAAGCATGGCACAAGTAACTATAATCTCTAATTGTCATTGCAAATATGTTTACTTCATAATAGCTGACTCAGGAACGATGAATCATCATATTTACAAAAACAAGAGAGGTCGAGTTCATACTAGCTTTTCTCATCCCAATAAGTCCATCATATATCGTCATTATTGCCTTTCACTCGCATGACCGAATGACGTGTATAATAATAAGAGTGTACGTGCATTGGACTAAGCTGGAATATGCAAGCATTCAACTCAAGAGAGAAGACAAATAATATGGGCTCTAAATATAAATAATCAATCATGCATATAAGAGCCACTAAGCATTTTCAATATGGTCTTCTCGACCCCCAAAGGAAAGAAAAGAAAATAAAACTATTTACACGGGAAAGCTCCCAACAAGTAAAAGAAGAATAAGAAATCTTTTTGGGTTTTCATTTTAATTTCTACTACAAGCAAGGAAATTAAACTAACTAATTTTTTTGGTTTTTCTCAAGGTTTATCAAACAGATAAGAAAAAGACTAGAAAAAGGAATTTAAACTAGCATGGATAATGCAATGAAAGAGTACGAGCACCGACGACTAGTGTGTCAACATGAATGTAAAGTCGGTGAGAAGTATGTACTCCCCCAAGCTTAGGCTTTTGGCCTAAGTTGGTTTAATACCAAGGACCACCTGGCTGATATCCATAAGTGAAACTGGGATTGTACTGAGATGCAGAGGCAACGGCCTCCTGGGCAGCAACGTGTTCGCGAGCTGCCTCCATTCCCCTCTCATATTCAGTGGCTTCTTCCCTGTTGACAACATATCTTCCTCTTGCCTGATAATCAAAAAGGTATGGAGCAGGAAGAGTGACAGGGACGACGTTGCGTCTATCATAGATTAGTCGATAATGGAGGAATTATACATTCCTCTCAAGAAAATGATGACTAAACATAGCTTCTTTATCTAAATAAGCAGGAGGTACAATCATATCCCCCTCTCGTGGAGCTATATTAAGAAAATTAGCCACACGGGTTGCATAAATTCCTTCAAAGAAATTTCCCTTTCTACTATTATTCTGCAACCTACGTGCAACAATTGCCCCCAAGTTATAACCTTTATAACCTGACACAGCACTCTTGAGGACACAAAGATCAGGTGCACACATGTGAGATACCTCGTCCTTACCGTTAATGCATCTACCAATAAAGAGAGCAAAGTAATGTAAGGCAGGAAAATGAATGCTCCCTATGGTAGCTTGTGCTACGTCCCTAGATTCTCCCACAGTAATATTCGCAAGGAAATCTCTAAATTCAGATTTGGGAGGATCATTAATATTACCCCACTGCGGGAGTTTGCAAGCAGTTGTAAAATCCTCTAAGTCCATGGTGTAAGATGTATCATAAATATCAAATAGGACACTAGGAGAATTACGTGTACAGTTATATTTAAACCTCCGCACAAAGAAATCAGTCAATTGAGAGTACTGAGGACACTTATCTTGTAAGAAGTCCTCCAGCTCAGCATTATGCACATACGCGTCAAATTCCTCCTTGAAGCCTGCTTCAATCATAAAATCATCGGATGGCCACTCACAGGCTCGTACACATGCATTCCTCGACAATTTAATATCTTGCTCACGTATAGCAATCCTTGGCCCTTTCTTTGCCGAGGAACCACCTTGATACATTCTCCTAAGCATATTTATTTTTCTAAAAATTTCTGAAATATTAGTAACTTCAAAATAAAAGTGCATAAAACTAAACAATATTGATAGCAACTACTCCTACAAGTGCCTAGAGCCCATATCATGCATTAGAATTACTTGGGACCTCAAAAATTTAACATGCAAGCTCGAGAATAGGGTCACCAAGACAACAAGGATTTGCAATGAATAAAGCACTAGAACAAAAACTAATTGGACCAATGGAGGAGTCACATACCAAGCAACAATCTCCCAAAGCAGTTTTGTGAATGGAGCTTTGAGCTAAGAGATCGAAAATCGCAGCAAAACGAGCTAGAACTCGTGCTTGAGCTGGATGGGGATTTTTTTGGGTAGAA
>NC_057807.1:592927831-592931894 GCF_018294505.1 Triticum aestivum | reverse complement strand
CTCTCTCGTGGCCTGGTGCTTGGCCCTCCTGTAGTGTTTTCAGTGCCTAAAATCCTCAAATATTCCAGAAAAAATCATACTAAATTTGCAGGCATTTGGAGCACTTTTATTTTCGGACTATTTTTTATTGCACGGATAAATCAGAAAACAGACGGATAATATTATTTTTGCTTTATTTATTCTAAATAACAGAAAGTAATAAAAGGGTACAGAAGGTTGTGCCTTCTAGTTTCATCCATCTCGTGATCATCAAAATGAACCCGCTAACAAGGTTGATCAAGTCTTGTTAACAAACTCATTCCGAATAACACGGAACCGGAGAAATTTCGAATAACACTAAGTTACCTCAACGGGGATATGAAAATCCCCAACAATAAGAATATCATACTTTTTCTTGACAGTAGGGAGAGGAAATTCAAAACCTCAAAAAATAATAGTTGGAACTTTTTCAATTGAATTGATGCTATGAACTTGAGATTGTTTCCTCAGAAAGTGTACCGTATGCTCATTGACATTAACATGAAAAGTGACATTGCCTTTGTTGCAATCAATAACAGCCCCTGCAGTATTAAGAAAAGGTCTACCAAGGATAATAGACATACTATCGTCCTCAGGAATATCAAGAATAACAAAGTCCGTTAAGATAGTGACATTTGCAACCACAACAAGCACATCCTCACTAATACCGACATGTATAGCAGTTGATTTATTAGCCATTTGCAAAGATATTTCAGTAGGTGTCAACTTATTCAATTCAAGTCTACGATATAAAGAGAGAGGCATAACACTAACACCGGCTCCAAGATCACATAAAGCAGTTCTGACATAATTTCTTTTAATGGAGCATGGTATAGTTGGAACACCCGGATCTCCAAGTTTCTTTGGTATTCCACCCTTAAAAGTGTAATTAGCAATCATGGTGGAAATTTCAGCTTCCGGTATCTGTCTTTTATTTGTGATGATATCCTTCATGTATTTAGCATAAGGATTTACTTTAAGCATATCAGTTAAGCGCATACGTAAGAAAATAGGTCTAATCATTTCAGCAAAGTGCTCAAAATCCTCATCATCCTTTGACTTGGATGGTTTAGGAGGAAAGGGCATGGGTTTCTGAACCCATGGTTCTCTTTCCTTACCGTGCTTCCTAGCAACAAAATATCTCTTATCATAACGTTGGTTTCTTGATTGTGGGTTATCAAGATCAACAGCAGGTTCAATCTCTACATCATTGGTATTACTAGGTTGAGCATCAACATGAACATCATTATTAGCATTATCATCAGGTTCATGTTCATCTCCTGATTGCGTTTCAGCATCAGAGATAGAAGTACTATTTGGATTCTCAAGTGTTTCTATATTAGGTTCACTAGAAGTTTGCACAGTCCTATCATTCTTCTTTTTCTTCTTCTTAGAAGAACTAGGAACATCTAGATTATTATTCTGAGAATCTTGTTCAATTCTTTTAGGATGGCCTTCAGGATACAAAGGTTCCTGAGTCATTCTACCAGTTCTAGTAGCCACTCTAACAGCAAAGTCATTTTTATTATTCAATTCCTCAAGCAAATCATTTTGAGCCTTGAGCACTTTCTCAGCTTGAGTAGCATTCATAGAAGCATATTTGCTAACATGGTGAAGTTCATCTTCAACTCTAGCCAGATTATCACCTACACGTCCTATCTCGAAAGCATTATTCTTTAACTCTCTACCAACATAAGCATTAAAACTTTCTTGTCTAGCCATAAAGTCATCAAATTCATCTAAGCAAGGGCTATGAAATTTAGTAGAGGGTATTTCAACTTTATCATATCAATTGAGAGGATTTACCTTTACTACATGTGTCGGGTTATCAAGACAATGTAGTTCTTCAGGCGGTATATTCAGACCATGTATTTCTTCAATAGGAAGTAAATTCTTAACATCTTCAGCTTTAATACCTTTTTCTTACATTGATTTCTTTGCCTCTTGCATAGCTTCAGGACTGAGGAATAAAACCCCTCTCTTCTTCGGAGTGGGTTTAGGAATAGGCTCAGGAGTTGGCTCAATTGGTTCAGGAATTACTTCAGGAACTGGCTCGGGAAGAGTCCAATTATTTTCATTAGTCAACATATTATTCAATAATATTTCAGCTTCGTCGGTTGTTCTTTCCCTGAAAACACAACCAGCACAACTATCCAAGTGGTCCTTGGAAGCATCGGTTAGTCCATTATAAAAGATATCAAGTATTTCATTTTTCTTAAGATGATGATCAGGCAAAGCATAAAGCAACCGGAGAAGCCTCCCCCAAGCTTGTGGGAGACTCTCTTCTTTGGTTTGCACAAAATTATATATTTCCCGCAAAGCAGCTTGTTTCTTATGAGCAGAGAAATATTTAGCAGAGAAGTAATAAATCATATCCTGGGGACTACGCACACAACCAGGAGCAAGAGAATTATACCAAGTCTTAGCATCACCCTTTAATGAGAACGGGAAAATCTTAAGGATATATAAATAGCGAGACTTCTCATCATGAGTAAATAGGGTGGCTATGTCATTCAACTTGGTAAGATGTGCCACAGCAGTTTCAGATTCAAGGCCATAAAAAGGATCAGATTCAACTAAAGTAATAATATCAGGATCAACAGAGAATTCATAATCCTTATCAGTAACACAGATAGGTGAGGTAGAAAAAGTAGGATCGGGTTTCATTCTAGCATTAAGAGACTGCTGCTTCCATTTAGCTAATAATTTCTTAAGATCATTTCTATCATTGCAAGCAAGAATAGCTTCAGCAGCTTCTTTGTTCATAACATAACCCTTAGGAACAACAGGTAATACATAATCATTGGGGGAACGTTCATCATCACTATCATCAATAATAGGTTCTTCAACATTTTCATTCCCCCTAACTCTAGCAAGTTGTTCATCAAGAAATTCACCTAATGGCAAAGTAGTATCACGCACAGAAGTAGTTTCATCATAAGTATCATGCAAAGCAGAAGTGGCATCATCGATAACATGCGACATATCAGAATTCATAGCAGTAGCATGTTTAGGTGTCGCAAGCTTACTAATAACGGAAGGAGAATCTAGTGCAGAGCTAGATGGCAGTTCCTTACCTCCCCTCGTAGTTGAGGGCAAAATCTTGGTCTTAGCGTCTTTCAAGTTCTTCATAGTGGTCAACAGATATAAATCCCAAGTGACTCAGAGAATAGAGATATGCTCCCCGGCAACGGCGCCAGAAATTAGTCTTGATAACCCACAAGTATAGGGGATCGCAACAGCTTTCGAGGGTAGAATATTCAACCCAAATTTATTGATTCGACACAAGGGGAGCCAAAGAATAGTCTTGAGTATTAGCAGTTGAGTTGTCAATTCAACCACACCTGGATAACTTAGTAGCAAAAGTGGTATGATAGTAATGGTAACAGTAGCAACAGTAAAGATAAATGTTTTTGGGTTTTTGTAGTAGTTGTAACAGTAGCAACGGAAAAGTAAACAAACGAAGAACACTATATGAAAATCTCGTAGGCAATGGATCAATGATGGATAATTATGCTGGATGCAATTCCTCATGCAATAGTTATAACATAGGGTGATATAGAACTAGCTCCAGTTCCTCAATGTAATGTAGGCATGTATTCCGTAAATAGTCACACGTGCTTATGGAAAAGAACTTGCATGACATCTTTTGTCCTACCCTCCCGTGGCAGCGGGGTCCTAGTGGAAACTAAGGGATATTAAGGCCTCCTTTTAATAGAGAACCAGACCAAAGCATTAACACATGGTGAATACATGAACTCCTCAAACTACGGTCATCACCGAGAAGTGTCCCGATTATTGTCACTTCGGGGTTGTCGGATCATAACACATAATAGGTGACTATAGACTTGCAAGATAGGATCAAGAACACACATATATTCATGAAAACATAATAGGTTCAGATCTGAAATCATGGCACTCAGGCCCTAGTGACAAGCATTAAGCATAGCAAAGTCATAGCAACATCAATCTCAGAACATAGTGGATACTAGGGATCAAACCCTAACAAAACTAACTTGATTACATGGTAAATCTCATCCAACCC
>NC_057807.1:592919082-592927408 GCF_018294505.1 Triticum aestivum | reverse complement strand
ATCATAAAACGCGATGAAACTTTCTCTCTGATTTTTTTCTCCGCGAGACGGTATATATGGAGTTGGAGTTGAGGTCGGAGGAGGTCCGGGGGGCCCACAAGATAGGGGGGGGGGGCGCCCTGGGGGGCGTGCCCCCTGTCTCGTGGACAGGCCTTGGGCCCCCTGGCCCTGATTCTTTCACCAAAAATTCTTATTAATTCTGAAAAGTCCCTCCGTGGATTTGCAGGTCATTCCGAGAACTTTTCTTTTCTACACATAAAACAACATCATGGTAGTTCTGCTGAAAACAGCATCAGTCCGGGTTAGTTTCATTCAAATCATGCAAATTAGAGTCCAAAACAAGGGCAAAAGTGTTTGGAAAAGTAGATACGTTGAAGACGTATCAATGATCGAGTGTGATAAGCTCTATGTTCACATACAATGGGTGCAAGCCAGTTTTGCACGCGCAAAATACTTGTGTTAAACTTGACGACTCTAGCATATGCAGATATGGCCTCAGAACACTTGAGACCGAAAGATCGAGTGTGAATCATATAGTAGATATGATCAACATAGTGATGTTCACGATTGAAAACTACTCCATCTCACGTGATGATCGGACATGGTTTAGTTGATTTGGACCTCGTGATCATTTAGATGACTAGAGGGATGTCTATCTAAGTGGGAGTTCTTAAGTAATATGATTAATTGAACTTTAATTTATCATGAACTTAGTCCTGATAGTTTTTTGCAAATTATGTTGTAGATTAATAGCTCGCGTTATAGCTTCCATATGTTTTTATATGTTCCTAGAGAAAACTAAGTTGAAAGATGGTAGTAGCAATGATGCGGACTGGGTCCATGATCTGAGGTGTATCCTCATTGCTGCATAGAAGAATTATGTCCTTGATGCACCGCTAGGTGACATACCTATTGCAGGAGCAGATGCAGACGTTATGAACATTTGGCTAGCTCAATATGATGACTACTTGATAGTTTAGTGCACCATGCTTTACGGCTTAGAACCAGGACTTCAAAAACTTTTTCGAAATGTCACGGAGCATATGAGATGTTCCAAGAGCTGAAATTAGTATTTCAGACTCATGTCTGTGTCAAGAGGTATGAGACCTCTGACAAGTACTTTGCCTAAAAGATGGAGGAGAATTTCTCAACTAGTGAGCATATGATCAGAATGTTTGGGTACTACAATCACTTGAATCAAGTGGGGGTTAATCTTCTAGATAAGATAGTGATTGACAGAGTTCTCTAGTCACCATCACCAAGTTACTAGAACTTTGTGATGAACTATAGTATGCAAGGGATGACGAAAACGATTCTCGAGCTCTTCGTGATGCTGAAATCGACAAAGGTAGAAATCAAGAAAGAGTATCAAGTGTTTATGATTAAACAAGACCACTAGTTTCAAGAAAAGGGCAAAGGGAAAGAAAGGGAACTTCAAGAAGAATGGCAAGCAAGTTGTCACTCTCATGAAGAAGTTTCAAGAAGAATGGCAAGCAAGTTGTCACTCTCATGAAGAAGCCCAAAGCTGGACCTAAGCCTGAAACTGAGTGCTTCTACTGCAAAGGAAATGGTCACTGGAAGCGGAGCTACCCCAAATATTTGGTGGATAAGAAGGATGGCAAAGTGAACAAAGGTATATTTGATATACAGTTTATTGATGTGTACCTTACTAATATTCATAGTAGCCCCTGGGTATTTGATACTTGTTCGGTTGCTAAGATTAGTAACTCGAAATAGGAGTTACAGAATAAACAGAGACTAGTTGAGGGATAAGTGACGATGTGTGTTGGAAGTGGTTCCACGATTGATATGATCATCATCGAGCACTCCCTATACTTTTGGTATTAGTGTTGAACCTAAATAAATGTTATTTGGTGTTTGCGTTGAGCATAAATATGATTAGATCATGTTAGTTGCAATACGGCTATTCATTAAGACAGAGAATAATTGTTATTATGTTTACATGAATAAAACCTTCTATGGTCATACACCCAATGTTGATGGTTTATTGAATCTCGATCGTGGTAATACACATATTCATAGTATTGATGCCAAAGATGGAAAGTTGATAATGATAGTGCAACTTATTTGTGGCACTGCCATTTGGGTCATGTCGGTGTAAAGCGGATAAAGAAACTCCATAAAGATGGACTTTTGGAATCACTTGATTATGAATCATTTTATGCTTGCGAACCGTGCCTTATGGGCAAGATGACTAAAACTTCGTTCTCCAAAACAATGGAATGAGCTAGTAACTTATTGGAAATAATACATACCGATGTATGCGGTCCAATGAGTGTTGATGCTCATGGCGGGTATCATTATTTTCCGACCATCACAGATGATTTGAGCAGATATGGGTATATCTACTTAATGTAACACAAGTCTGAAACATTTGAAAAATTCAAAGAATTTCAGAGTGAAGTGGAGAATCATTGTAACAAGAAAATAAAGTTTCTACGATCTGATCATGAAGGAGAATATTTGAGTTATGATTTTAGCCTTCATTTAAAACAATGTGGAATAGTTTCACAGCTCATGCCACCTGGAACACCACAGCATAATGGTGTGTCCGAACGTCATAACCGCACTTTATTGGATATGGTGCGATCTATGATGTCTCTTACTGATTTACCACTATCGTTTTGGGGTTATGCATTAGAGACAGCTGCATTCACGTTAAACAGGGCACCATCAAAATCGGTTGAGACGACGCCTTATGAATTGTGGTTTGGAAAGAAACCAAAGTTGTCATTTCTTAAAGTTTGGGGCTCGATGCTTATGTGAAAAAGCTTCAATCTGATAAGTTCGAACCCAAATCGGAGAAATGTATCTTCATAGGACACCCAAAAGAAACTGTTGGGTACACCTTCTATCACAGATTGATGACCCACAAGTGTAGGGGATCTATCGTAGTCCTTTCGATAAGTAAGAGTGTCGAACACAACAAGGAGCAGAAGGAAATGACAAGCGGTTTTCAGTAAGGTATTCTCTGCAAACACTTAAATTATCAGTAACAAATAGTTTTGTGATAAGGTAATTCGTAACGGGTAACAAGCAATAAAAGTAAATGAGGTGCAACAAGGTGGCCCAATCCTTTCTGTAGCAAAGGACAAGCCTGGACAAGTTCTTATATAGAGAAAAGTGCTCCCGAGGACACATGGGAATTATCGTCAAGCTAGTTTTCATCATGCTCATATCATTCACGTTCGTTACTTTGATAATTTGATATGTGGGTGGACCGGTGCTTGGGTACTGCCCTTTCTTGGACAAGCATCCCGCTTATGATTAACCCCTATTGCAAGCATCCGCAACTGCAAAAGAAGTATTAAGGTAAACCTAACCATAGCATGAAACATGTGGATCCAAATCAGCCCCTTATGAAGCAATGCGTAAACTAGGGTTTAAGCTTCTGTCACTCTAGCAATCCATCATCTACTTATTACTTCCCAATGCCTTCCTCTAGGGCCAAACAGTGGTGAAGTGTCATGTAGTCGACGTTCACATAACACCACTAGAGGAGAGACAACATACGTCTCATCAAAATATCGAACAAATACCAAATTCACATGACTACTTATAGCAAGACTTCTCCCATGTCCTCATGAACAAACGTAACTACTCACAAATCATATTCATGTTCATAATCAGAGGGGTATTAATATGCATATAGGATCTAAACATACGATCTTCCACCAAATAAACCAACTAGCATCAACTACAAGGAGTAATCAACACTACTAGTGACCCACAGGTACCAATCTGAGGTTTTGAGACAAAGATTGAATACAAGAGATGAACTAGGGTTTGAGAGGAGATGGTGCTGGTGAAGATGTTGATGGAGATTGACCCCCTCCCGGTGAGAGGATCGATGGTGATGATCTCCCCCTCCCGGAGGGATGTTTCCCTGACAGAACAGCTCCGCCGGAGCCCTAGATTGGTTCTGCCAAGTTTCCGCCTCGTGGCGGTGGTGTTTTGTCCCGAAAGCTTGCTTATGATTTTTTTTCAGGGTAAAAGACTTTATATAGCAGAAGATGGTCACCGAAAGGCTGCCAAGGGGCCCACGAGGCAGGGGCGCGCCCAGGGGGGTAGGGCGCGTACCCCACCCTTTGGTATTTCTTCCGCTCGGTATTTTTTATTAATTCCAAAAATGACTTTCGTGGAGTTTCAGGACTTTTGGAGTTGTGTAGAATAGGTCTCCAACATTTGCTCCTTTTCCAGCCTAGAATTCCAGTTGCCGGCATTCTCCCTCTTCATGTAAACCTTGTAAAATAAGAGAGAATATGCATAAGTATTGTGACATAACGTGTAATAACAGCCCATAATGCAATAAATGTCGATATAAAAACATGATGCAAAATGGACGTATCAACTCCCCCAAGCTTAGACCTCGCTTGTCCTCAAGCAGAAGCCGATATCGAAAAATGTGTCCACATGTTTAGAGATAGAGGTGTCGATAAAAATAAAATACAGACATGAGGGCATCATGATCATTCTTATAACAGCAACATATATATATATATATTGTCATATGATTTCTTACGCTCAAGTAACAATCTATTCACAATGTTAAGTATGAATCAGAAACTTCATTGAAAACTAACAAACTACAATCTCGGTCATTGAAGCATAACATCGGAAAGAGTCAACATAAGAGCTTTTCAGCAAGTCCGCATACTCAACTATCATTTAGTCTTTCACAATTGCTAACACTCACGCAATACTTATGAGTATGAAGTTTTAATCAGACACAGAGAAAGATAGGGGCTTATGGTGTTGCCTCCCAACCTTTTACCTCAAGGGTAATGCCAACAATAATAGTTCATGCTAACTTACATCCAATTGGATATATATATATATCGGGATATTTCCAACACGAGGTGCTTGCCAAAGGATAAAATGTAAAAAGGGAAAGGTGAAGATCACCATGACTCTTGCATAATGCATAAGAAGAAAGTAAAATATAGGCCCTTCGTAGAGGAAAGCAGAGGTCATCATGTGCTTTTATGGGTGGATGCATGAAATCTTAATGCAAAAGAACGTCACTTTATATTGCCACTTGTGATATGGACCTTTATTATGCAGTCTGTCGCTTTTATTGCTTCCATATCACAAGATCGTATAAAGCTTATTTTCTCCACACTAATAAGTCATACATATTTAGAGAGCAATTTTTATTGCATGCAACATGACAACTTACTTGAAGGATCTTACTCAATCCATAGGTAGATATGGTGGACTCTCATGGCAAACTGGGTTTAAGGATATTTGGAAGCACAAGTAGTATCTCTATTTGGTGCAAGGAATTTGGCTAGAATGAGGGGGAAAGGCAAGCTCAACATGTTGGATGATCCATGGCAATATACTTTATTTTGGATATAAGAAAACATAACCCATTATGTTGTCTTCCTTGTCCAACATCAACTCTTTAGCATGTGATATTTTAATGAGTGCTCACAATCATAAAAGATGTCCAAGATAGTGTATTTATATGTGAGAACCTCTCTTTCTTTATTACTTCCTATTAATTGCAACGATGACCAAAACTATGTTTGTCAACTCTCAACAACTTTATTCATCATACTCTTTATATGTGAAGTCATTACTCTCCATAAGATCAGTATGATCTATTTTATTCATTTTATTCTTTCTTTTATTCCCTCAAGATCATAGCAAGATATCAAAGCCCTTGACTCAACAATAATCTTTATTATATATAGCTCACGGACTCGATTACATAGAAGCATCATAAGGCAAAACTCAAAACTAAATCATACCAAAAACTCTATTCTACTAGATCAAGATATTGCTAAAAGGAACGAACTAAGAAACGGTAAAGATAGGAGTGATGGTGATACGATACCAGGGCACCTCCCCCAAGCTTGGCAGTTGCCATGGGAGTGCCCATACCCAAGTGTTTATGTCCCCTTTGCTGGTGAAGAAGGTGGTGATGATGATGGATAGTCGCAGATCGAGCGTAGGAGCTCTTCCAATTTGCGGATAATGCCCTTGAGTGCGACAATATGATCCTTCAGCAAAATATTTTCACATGTGAGATACTTGTTTTGTATGCGAGCTAACTCAATCATCTTGAAAGCTTCAATCTCAGTTGGGGTAAAGAGGTCGTGCAGAGGTTGGATGTCTTCTTCTTCTCCCACCGGAGCTTGATCCTCCATAACCTTCTTGATCCTATCCTCCTTGTTGATCTCCTCGGGTTCTTCTCTCTTCAGCTCCATCTTCATCAGCCAAGCATCGTTGCCTTCATTGTTGAGGAGGGTGATGACATGATGCCTGGCCTTGACAAATCTGACAAAAAACAGCTCGAAACAAAGACAGAGGATATTTGCGTGATATGGTGGTCAAAACCTTCGGGAGATTATATAATGAATTTTTACCAACCAAAAGAAGTATTGTGCAAGAAAACGGAGTCCGGAGAGCACACGAGGTGCCCATGAGGCAGGGGTGCGCGCCCTCCACCCTCGTGGACGCCTCGTGTCCTTCCCGGACTACTTCTTATTTTCCTATTTTCTTAAATATTCCAAAACGGAGAAAAAATGTTATTTAACTGTTTTGGAGTCGGTTTACTTACCGTACCACATACCTATTCCTTTTCAGAGTCTGAAACGTTCTGGAAAGTGTCCCTTATGTATTCCTCTGGGGTTACGGTTTCAATGACATTAGTTTCAACATTTATGGGATTACCTGAGATATAATGTTTGATCGTTTGACCGTTCACCACCTTCGGATTTGTGCCTTCGAAGTTGTTTATTTTTATGGCACCGGAACGACAGACCTCCTCGATAACGTAAGGGCCTTCCCATTTAGAGAGAAGTTTTCCTACAAAAAATCTTAAATGAGAGTTGAAGAGCAACACATAATCACCTACATTAAACTCACGCTCTTGTATCCTTTTGACATGCCATCTTTTAACTTTTTCTTTGAACAGTTTGGCATTTACATAGGCTTGGGTTCTCCATTCATCAAGTGAGTTAATGTCAAATAACCTCTTCTCACTGGCAAGTTTGAAATCATAATTGAGCTCTTTAATGACTCAATATGCCTTATGTTCTAGTTCGAGAGGTAAGTGACTTGCTTTTCCATAGACCATTTTATATGGAGATATACCCATAGGATTTTTATATGCAGTTCTTGAAGGAAATATACCCTAGAGGCAATAATAAAGTTATTATTTATTTCCTCATATCATGATAAATGTTTATTATTCATGCTAGAATTGTATTAACCGAAAACATGATACATGTGTGAATACATAGACAAACATATAGTCACTAGTATGCCTCTACTTGACTAGCTCATTAATCAAAGATGGTTATGTTTCCTAACCATAGACATGTGTTGTCATTTGATTAACGGATCACATCATTAGGAGAATGGTGTGATTGACATGACCCATTCTGTTAGCCTAGCACTTGATCGTTTAGTATATTGCTATTGCTTTCTTCATGACTTATACATGTTCATGTAACTATGAGGTTATGCAACTCCCATTTACCGGAGGAACACTTTGGGTGCTACCAAACGTCACAACGTAACTGGGTGATTATAAAGGAGTACTACAGGTGTCACCAAAGGTACATGTTGGGTTGGCGTATTTCGAGATTAGGTTTTGTCACTCCGATTGTCGGAGAGGTATCTCTGGGCCCTCTCGGTAATGCACATCACTATAAGCCTTGCAAGCAATGTAGCTAATGAGTTAGTTATGGAATGATGCATTACGTAACGAGTGAAGAGACTTGCCAGTAACGAGATTGAACTAGGTATTGGATACCGGCGATCGAATCTCGGGCAAGTAACATACCGATGATAAAGGGAACAACGTATGTTGTTATGCGGTTTGACCGATAAAGATCTTCGCAGAATATGTAGGAGCCAATATGAGCATCCAGGTTCCGCTATTGGTTATTGACCGAGAATAGTTCTAGGTCATGTCTACATAGTTCTCGAACCCGTAGGGTCCGCACGCTTAACGTTACGATGACAGTTTTATTATGAGTTTATAAGTTTTGATGTACCGAAGGTTGTTCGGAGTCCCGGATGTGATCACGGACATGACGAGGAGTCTCGAAATGTTCGAGACATAAAGATTGATATATTGGAAGCCTATGTTTGGACATCGGAAGTGTTCCGGGTGAAATCGGCATTTTACCGGAGTAACAGGAGGTTACAGGAACCCCCCGGTGACCTAATGGGCCTTATTGGGCCTAGTGGAGGAAGAGGAGAGGAGGCCTAGGGGCAACTGCGTGCCCCTCCCCCCCCAAGTCTGAATAGGACAAGGAGGGGGGCGCCCCCCCCCCCGTTCCTTTCC